>NC_134404.1:37807872-38037872 GCF_038048845.1 Mixophyes fleayi
GCAATATAAGTTACTTATAACCAATTGTCTTTATTCTGATGATAAGAAAAAATCTTACTCAGACATAACAGATACAGCGATCCAAAACTTTATCATTAACATGCTCCCATTTATGGATAATTCTATCCCCGATAACCAACACATATGATTGGTAGATGCAACCACATGACTGGCGGGGTTGCTAACAACGTTGCCATGTATGACGCTATCAAACGTGGGAGGATCTCTCCCTTTACAAGGCCAATTAACAGATGCCTCGGCTTGCCCTGACAAAGCCTGATAGCGAAACACGCGTCGGTGCTCCACTTGAATGAAATTAAAATATAGACTAATTACTCAGAGAATGTGCTATAAGACAGCTATAAAAGAACTGCATTTATAGAAGGACCTATATCTATTAAGCCTCACTAAAGGCTTAGCCGAATACAGGGACCCGCTAAACATTTTCAAGCTATAGCATATTAGCCCTGTGGGAATGCCTAATGCTGGATGATATGTATGAATGTTTAATCTCTGACACACACACTAGCTACGAGAAAGGGATTTGAACAGATAAAGCCCTCATAACAACTAAAGGGAGAAATCAACCATTGTCTATATATAACAACAAGTTAACCCATGCATGATACTCATGCATTCTAGTCAAATCAAGCTACTTAAGGTGTTAAAAAGGTTCTTGTCATGCATTTGGGCCATAGCCCAGGCCTCAACCACCAACCACTCCCCACTGTCACCCCCGGCAACCACCAACCACTCCCAACTGTCACTTCTCCTTCAAGAAATATATATATATTTTTTTTAAATCTTTATAAACACTTTTAACAATTAACAAATTAAATTAACAAATTAAAAACATCTTAGTATACCAAATTTCAGCCCTTTCTGAATTTTGTTTTCCACACACACTAAGAATTTAGTAGGTCAGTGTATAACTCCGCCCAGCAGGTGGCGCTGCAGCTCGGTTTCATTTTTTCCACACACACACAGACAGACAGACTAACACACGCCACTAGACATTTATATATTAGATGGTTAATATAACAGCTTCATTAAAGGTTTAACCAAATACAGGGACCCGCTTAGCATATTCAAGCTATGGCATATTAGCCCTGAGTGAATGTCCAATGATGGATGATATGTCTGAATGCCCAATCTCAAATTCAAATTTTAATTATGGGGGATTTTAATTATCCGGACATTGATTGGAGTACTGAGACCTGCGGTACAGCTAGGGGAAATAGATTTCTGAGCACGCTAAAAGACCATTACATGTCCCAATTAGTAGAGGAACCAACTAGGAACCGGACTATACTGGACCTAGTAATAACAAACAATGTAGACGTAATATCAAATATTCAAGTAAGGGAGCACTTGGGAAACAGTGATCATAATATGGTCTCTTTTGAAATTAGTTTCCAGAAACAGCAGTATAAGGGATCAACTAGGACTTTAAACTTTAGAAAGGCAAATTTTAATATGCTAAAGGAGTCTATAAAGAGCATAGACTGGGACAAAACCTTTGAAGGAAAAAATACGGAAGAAAAGTGGGCTGTCTTTAAAATGTTGTTGAAAACATACACGTATAAGTTAATTCCTATGGGAAATAAATGTAAAAGAATTAAGTCTAAACCAATGTGGCTAAATAAAAAGGTAAGGGAAGAAATACAAAGGAAGAAGTGTGCATTTAAATTGTTTAAGTCTGAAGGGTCAGAGGAGTCCTTCCGTAGGTACAAGGAATGTAATAAAACATGCAAAAAGGAAATCAGATTGGCTAAATTAGAAAATGAAAGGCACGTTGCAAAAGAAAGTAAGACAAACCCCAAAAAGTTTTTTAAGTATATAAATGGCAAAAGGATTAAAAAAGATAATATAGGACCCTTAAGAAGTGAGATGGGTGAATTGATAAATGATACTAAGGAGAAAGCAGAGGTATTAAACACTTTCTTTTCTTCAGTATTTACTAGAGAGGAACAAATGGTAGAAGTAATACATAAAAATGGAAATGAAACCATACCATTAATACTTGGTTGTCAGAGGAAGAAGTCCAAAGGCGACTGAAGAATATTAAGATAAATAAAGCTCCAGGTCCAGATGGCATACACCCAAGGGTCCTTATGGAGTTAAATTCGTAAATAGCTAGATCGTTATTCTTAATTTTCAGAGATTCAATCTCATCAGGCTCAGTACCAAGGGACTGGCGAATAGCAGAGGTGGTGCCGTTGTTTAAAAAGGGGACGAGATCACAACCAGGGAATTATAGACCTGTAAGCCTGACATCAATAGTGGGGAAAATACTGGAAGGTATTTTAAGGGATAGTATTCAGGATTACTGGGTACGCCATAAAATTATTAGTGGGACTCAACATGGATTTGTGAGGGATAGGTCATGTCAAACTAATCTAATTAGTTTCTACGAGGAAGTTAGTGGAAACAGACCAGGGTAGCACAGTAGATGTGGTACTTAGATTTTGCAAAGGCCTTTTTGTGCCACACAAGAGGTTGGTTTACAAAATTAGGGAACTGTGTCTAGGAATCAACATTTGTACTTGGATCGAAAACTGGTTAGAGAATAGGGAACAGAGAGTTGTGATAAATGGAACATTTTCTAATTGGTCAAAAGTCTTAAGTGGAGTACCTCAAGGTTCCGTGCTGGGGCCACTCCTTTTTAATATATTCATTAATGACCTTGGTGATGGTTTAGAGAGTAAAGTTTCTATTTTTGCAGATGACACTAAACTCTGTAAGGTAATAAAATCAGAGCAAAATGTAGCTTCTCTACAGAGGGACTTAAATAAACTGGAGGATTGGGCGGCCAAATGGAATATGAGTTTTTACACGGATAAATGTAAGGTTATACATTCAGGGATCAAAAACAAGAACGCAATCTATAAATTAAATGGAATTAATTTGGGAGAATCTATAATGGAAAAGGATTTGGGAGTGCTCGTAGACAGTAGACTTAGCAATAGTGCTCAATGTCAAGCAGCAGCTGCAAGGGCAAACAAAGTATTGGCATGCATAAAAAGGGGCATAGATGCAAGGGGAGACAGTGTAATTTTGCCACTGTATAAATCGTTGGTAAGACCTCATCTTAAATATGCAGTACAGTTCTGGGCACCACTCTATAAAAAAGATAATTTGGAACTAGAAAGGGTTCAGAGAAGGGCGACAAAATTGATAAAGGGTATGGAGTCATTAAGTTATGAGGAAAGGTTAGCCAGTTTAGGCATGTTTACTTTAGAAAAGAGGCGTCTAAGGGGAGATATGATTACTATGTACAAATACATTAGGGGTCAATACAGAGAACTTTCATGGGAACTTTTTCCCCCAAGGACTATACAAAGGACACGTTGTCACCCTCTAAGGTTAGAGGAGAGGAAATTTCACAATCAGCAAAGGAAGGGGTTCTTTACAGTAAGGGCAGTCAAGATATGGAATTCATTGCCAGGGAAGGTTGTGATGGCAGATTCAATAGATATGTTTAAGAAAGGGTTAGACAAATTGTTAGCGGAAAGATGTATCCAGGGATTCGACCGTTAATTAAAATGTAGGATAGTAGTGGATATAGGGTAAAAATAGGACTGCAATATTGAGTCTGGGGGGATTTTCACAATTGAAACAGATTGGCGGTTGCTTACTCTGGATCAATTTCAAATATAAGTGCAGGATCGCAGGAGATCCAGCATAGGTTGAACTTGATGGACTGGTGTCTTTTTTCAACCTCATCAACTATGTTACTATGTCTATATATATAACAATGGTTAATATAACAGCTTCATTAAAGGTTTAACCAAATACCGGGACCCGCTTAACATATTCAAGCTATGGCATATTAGCCCTGAGTGAATGCCCAATGATGGATGATATGTCTGAATGCCCAATCTCTGATATACATACTATTTAAAAGAAAGGGATTTGAACACTGGAGGATAAAGCCCTTATAACAATTAAAAGGAGAATTAAACCATTGTCTATGTATATATTTAAATGGGCAATATTGTATTTAAGGAAATTCAAATAAGATATATTTTCCACAGAATACGATATCTGCACCTCTGGATATTTACAGCAATATATCAACAAGGAATATCTCCCAAATTCTCACGGGTGGCATTGGAATACGGTCCTTCTCCTTATATAAAGTCTGGTTCAATACCCATACAAATTGAAAGTACATGAAATAAACTGAGCAGCATCGCGGCTAGGTAGTTCTTCACTACCTATCTTAACAGTTTATTAGATTTGTGCATATACATCCAATATCCAAGTTTTAATATTCCGCTACAAGTTCTTGATGGACTTTATTTTGGTTTAACAAATTTTAATTACAATCAATAAAATTATAAATTTTAAGAGATAAATGACCATAAGAGTGCCTCAAAAAACACTTTTCTTTTCTCTTTGTATAAAATAGATACCAAATTGCCTTTCTCAATTTCTATTTATATTCTAGATTATATAACGACTGAATAGTTTTCTATTTTACTCCTAGTGGAGAGGGGATCTGATGCAGACAGATACCAAACTGCCTTTGTCCACTTCAATTTATATTGTACAGTCTATAACGGCTGAATTTTTTAGTATTTTCTACAAGTGGAGGGGGGCCTATAGAGACAGAAACCAAACTGGCTTTGTCCATTTTTATTTATATTGTACAGTCTATAACGGCTGAATTTTTTAGTATTTTATACAAGTGGAGGGGGGCCTATAGAGACAGAAACCAAACTGCCTTTGTCCATTTTTATTTATATTCTACAGTCTATAACGGCTGAATTTTTTAGTATTTTATACAAGTGGAGGGGGGCCTATAGAGACAGAAACCAAACTGCCTTTGTCCATTTCTATTTATATTGTACAGTCTATAACGGCTAAATTTTTTAGTATTTTCTACAAGTGGAGGGGGGCCTATAGAGACAGAAACCAAACTGCCTTTGTCCATTTCTTTAGATATTTAACTATAAGTGTAGGGTGTAATATACACCCAAAGACGATGGCTGCACTGCCAATATGCATAGATGGAGAGGAAGACAATCTGGTTTGTGTGTAGAATTAATGACGGCCTACTAGGAATTAAACTGTTTTTTTTCATAACTATATAGCTTTACAATTACATTACTTATCCAAGAAACAGGTGGAGCACTAAATTCGGTTATTGTATGCCCAAAAACATTGATTTTTAAACAAAATTACAAAACAAAACCAAACAAAACCAAAACCAAAACACGCAAGGGCGGTTTGGCAAAATCAAAACCAAAACCAAAACACAACGGTAATCCAGATCCAAAACCAAAACACGGGGGTCAGTGAGCTTTTCTAAATGTAACAAAGGGGTAAATTATACCTTTCTCATTTTCAAATTCACTCTTATATTTAATAATTTGTACTTTATCCAAATATTTTTGTCAATACTAGAACAATTAAACATTGCTGTATAAGTTATGCAAAATATATTACCATATATGCCAACATTTTCAAATTATTTGCAGACACATTTTGTTGCTGGACAGGTGAAACTACATTAGATGCCAGCAAATCATAGAGGTTTTTTTTACCATTGCTAATTAAAGATTATAAAGAAGCACATCTGATTGTAGTTATCAAAACACATAGTACAGTAGCTTTCATAATAAGCATATAAATAAACATTTTTTCTTTAACAGTGACACTTACAGTTAGGACAGCCATATTGTTGCCTTTGATGCCATGAGTTTTTAAATAAATAATTGAGGCTCCCTTGATAAGTATTTTAGGGGGAAAAATGAAAAGTTGTAATTAATTAAGGGCGTGGCTTTATTGTAATAACAGACAGAATTTGAGATTATCTTTTTACTTTCTATTCTTGGTCCATCCGCTAAATGTTGCGCTGGCTAGCTGGCTCTATACTGAGCCTGCACCTACATCTCTAAACACCTGAAGACCCTAACCTGCAATGATGAGGACAGATTAGGTCCATACAGATCTGTCTACAGGTGGATGTTCTTTTTCAGCACCCTGCACTAAGAAAACAGTGGGTGGGGCCATGACTCAAAGCAGACATATAAATAGATTTATACAGAAGTGGAAGTTGCTCAATCAATTCATAGGCTCATAGCAGGTGCTTGAAAGGGTGGGGTTATCCTAAAAGGAACAAACACACAAAAAATTCCCCCAGCACACTGCTATAGCCAGCAAAAGACTTGCACTTTTCACTGTAGATAAAAATGCAAAAGTCTTAGTTGCACACATTTGCAAATGTATGTTAAAGCCACCCGCCACTCCACGGCGCTGTTGCTAATAGGGTGGACCTAACTCTAAACAGTGAGAGTCCCATATATTTGGGCCATACATATGTGTTTTTAAATTGAGAGCTAACTTACCAAAGAGGTACCCCAGAAGCCTCCAAACAGCAATTCAGTGGCAGTACCCCCTCTCAGCTACTGACACCAGACATGCCTCTCAGACAAATACAGAAGTGGAAGTTACTCAATCAATTTATAGGCTCATAGCAAGTGCTTGAAATGGTGGGGTTATCCTAAAAGGAACAAACACACAGAAAATTCCCCCCGCACACTGCTATAGCCAGTAAAAGACCTGCCATTTCAACTGTAGATAAAAATGCAAAAGTCTTAGTTGCACACCTTTTCAAATGTATGATAAAGCCACCCGCCACTCCACGGTGTATTTTGCTAATAGGGTGGTCCTAACTCTAAACAATAAATAGATTTACCCAAAAGACACTTCCCCTTTTAGAGAGGTTTTGGCATGCTTTAACATTTTAAATTTGAAATAACCTGGTGCCTTATCCAGATGTTTCTTTTTCAAAATCCTTTCTGTAAAACCATGGTAACATTTCAGTTCACAAATGTTTATTATTCAGCAGTAATATACTCTATGCACCTCAATTACTCTATTTTTCTAGCTGTATAAATTGTGCCTTTAAAATTTCAGGTAACTGTGAACTAAACCTTTTACATCTGTCTTGGAACTAGCTGGCTCTACTGTCAGCAATAGCGCTAAACACTTGTATAAGAATGCCACACATTACAGAGCTATGTGCTTTTGGCAAGTCCTCTAAACCCACATTTCTGAGATGCCAAAAATGTATTTTATCAGCAGATTAGTTTCCATTATCTCGCTACAGAGCGTTTTGTAAAGCTGGCTTAGAATGTGCACCACAGACTGTGTCAAACATGTACTCAGCGCTTCTGTAATCCACACTGAAGGAACAATGAAGATTAATGAATAACACAACGATGCATGATGATAAATACCCATTTGGGACACATAGAGGTGTAGTAAAAATTAGTATGTACCGTCAAGTACGTTTGAAATGATGGGTCTGTTGAGACAGAACATTCCATTGCTTTCTAGATCTGAGTGTATGTTCCCACATAAAAGGTTACATAAAGTTTCAGATTAAGTGTAGAGTTCACAGAATTAACCCACAACCAGTTCACCAGATCCCACTATCAGATTCCAACCTACTTACATTTCCAACTTGATATTAAAAACTATAAATTACAAGCTCACCTGCCTATATGGAATTACATGGAAAGCCACTGTGTTGGTTAGATTCATGCTGAAAAATGTCTAAACCTCTTGGTGTGTTAAAGCGAAACATGCGTTTATGACTTACAGAGGACAAAGGGTCATCCACTGAGAATGGAAGAAAGAAGGTTTCACCACCAGCAGATGGAGGGATTATTTACGGTAAGGGTGTTATGTGGTGAAATTACTTAACCCAAGATATAGGCATAGCTAGTTCGCTAACAAAATGTAAAAATGATTGGATGTCTGTCTTACATGAAATGGTATCTGGTGCTATAATACCTAGAGGACAACATGGGAATGATTGATGCAAGAAATGTATCCACTTGCTATTTTCTAAGGATTCCCCACCCCATGTGGCTAAATGAGCACTGGTGGTTCGATTCGCCTTATTCTGAATCAACAGAATTACAAATCTATTAAAAGTTTGAACTTGACGGACCCGAGTCTTTTTGAACCTTACTAACTTTGGAACTTTTGAATGTTTTGTTACCTGGAATGCACATCAGGTGACATTGTCATTGGAAATGACATGATTTCCCTTTGGAAGAAGGCAGCCTTTCTCAGTTTGAAATGATTGATAACAGAAAACAATACCTTACACTAAGCTGCATAGCAGATGTAACACAACGATGAACATCTGTCAATGTATCGAGAGTCTTATATACTGTACTTGACATATTTGTGAATGTTATTAGCAGCTCATGTGCATTAGGCAGCTTGTGTCTTATGTTTAAACAGTAACATTCTGCAAAATTAAGCGCAGCAGTGTGCAAACTACGTATTTTGCAAGGAACACCCTCTCTTTGCTCATCGGCTTCTGCAAACTATGGTTCCTCTGCAAACACGCAGACCCATGCACTTTGGTGGAAATCTAGACACTCTCGTGCACAATTCCAATATATTGGATACTGCAGACTACCTCAGCCACTTTGTACTTTATAAATGAGGCCTGCAGACTGCCAAATTATTGCAGGGATTATTGGTACACCTTTTTACTGGTTCTCTTCATCTCACAAATGGGCCTATTTCTGAAGCCCTAAACTATGCATTGCCCTAAACAGCCTTTTCCGCATGGTTTATTCATTCAAGAAAATGCTAACACAGGAGATATCGGAGATACCGCAAATGGCAGCTGCGCAAGAGCAACAGTAGGTTGCGGGTGCGCAGTAGTGACTACTGCTCAGAAACCGAAGACTTCATTAGATAAAAGTCATTACCGGGACAGCCTTGGATGCAGTGCCCTAATATGTTTTCAGTAGAAGATTGCCTCTACAAGTCGTCTGTCACCGTTGCAATGACAAGTGATACTTAACAGGGAAATAATACAAAAATCTTAAATAGGCCCCAAAAAGTCTACACATAGGGCCTGGATGTAAGACCATCTGTGTCCCACAAAATTAGTTTAGAGTTTAAGCAACCTTCACTTGCGGCAGTGAACGTTTGTTAATGCACTTTTTGGCATAGTTGTTAACCTTTCACTAAAACAATTACTTTCAAATTTGTCCAGGCTGGTACATTCAGCAATGGAGACATAATACTAGATCACTGGACGCATTATAGTTATACAGAAGCATTGTGGACAGCAGCAGATGTCATGATGGAAGACATTACAACACCAATACAGATAAGTATGACAGTACGGATGGAGTAATCGAGACGGAAAATGCAACAATAGTCCAAGACAGGATACAAAATTCTTGTAACATGATTCATTAATTACATTGCTAAATATAGGTCTGAATTGTAAACTACCAACAGATTGGGGTGCGTTAATGATCAGATCGATTGCAGAGCAGAATTGCAGAATAATCAGAACCAGAATTAAAGGGTACCTGTCAGTTTTGAGTTTACATTATTGAATGCGTGGTTAATAAACATTTCATGGCTCTGAGCATTTTAATTTCAATATGGTCCCTTTATTCATTAGAAGATTGCATTTTTCATGCAGCACAAAAATTACCCTCCCACCGGCTGGGGCTTAATGAATTGCTATGTATCCAGTGGGGCTGTTTGGTACAGTTGATTGACTACTAGATTGCTGAGCCGTGTTGTCTCCTAATGAATTCAAACTCGATATGTATGCACAAAAATTGTAGGTGAAAGGGGGGATCCCATTTGCACCCAGCACTTTGATAACAAAGGTGGCAACCACTATTGCTGGTAGAGATGGGCGGGCTCGGTTCCCCGAGAACTGAACCCGCACGAGCTTCAGGCTCTCCCGCCTATTCGGAATTGAAAACGAGGCAAAACGTCATCGTGACGTTGTCAGATCTTGGTTCTCGCGATGTTGCAAATGCATAAATACCCGCCTCCACAGCCATCCATCGCCATTTGACAGAGGGAGAGATCAGGGTTAGGTCGCAGGATTAGAGCAGGGAGAGAATCGTTATTACAGCAGTTATTACAGCAGGAAGAGAGCAGTTATTACAGCAGGAAGAGAGGAGTATAGAGGGGGCATTTTTGCAAACATTACAAACTGTTTGGGGTGTCATATTCCCCCCTAAAGAAACTATTTTATGTCTGCAGAAATTGTAATATACCAGCACAATTTCTTTCTGAATTTGCACTGCAAGTGTTGGGTGTCACATATTCCCCTGTAATAAAAAGCTATTTTCTGGTGCTGAAAAAATTATATACCAGCACTATTTATTTCTGAATTTGCACTACAAGTGTTTGGGGTGTCACATATTCCCCTGTTCTAAAAAAGCTATTTTCTGATGTTGAAATTATTATTACCAGCCTGCTGTTTTGTCAATTTCACTATAAGTGTAGGGTGTCATACACAGACAGACACCAAACTGCTGTTGGCTATTTCTATTTTATTGTACAGTCTTTGCAGGCTGCTTCTTCTATTTCAATTTTAATCTCTGGGAATCATCTAGACCCAAACAGAATATCTGCTGTGGGCATTTCTATTTATAAAATAGTCTTTGCAGGCTGCTCCTTTTTCTATTTAACTATAAGTGTAGGGTGTAAAATACACCCAAAGACAATGGCTACATTGCCAATAGTCAGAGATGGAGAGGAAGACAAGCAGGCTTGCCTGTAGAATTTGCAGGCAAGTGTTACATTACATTGAATAAATATGAATTTCTATAGCTCTTCTTAGACCGTTGGCTGCCACCCTGGATTGGTGTGTGTAGCTGTAGAATTAAGGACGGCCTACCAGGGATTAAACTGTATTTTTCTTAATTTGCACTAATAAGGTTTGGGTGTAATCTAGAGCCAAACAGAAAAGATGCTTTGGCCATTTCTATTGATTGTACTGTCTTTGCAGGCTGCTTTTTTTTCTATTTAACTATAACTGTAGGGTGTAATATACAGATAGACACCAAACTGCCTTTTTTTGCTATGAATTTCGATCGCTCTTTTTAGTGCGTTGTCTGGCACCCTAGATTGGTGTGTGTCTGATAAAAGCACACATCCCGGTGGGATCAGCGCTCGTTGACATTTATTAGCTGTAGAATTACCTCACTTATCCAAAAAACAGGTGGAGCACTAAAATAGGTTATTTTAGGCTAAGCAAATTGAATTTTTTAACAAATTGCAAAACAGAATCAAACCAAACCAAACCAAGACCAAAACCACGCAAGGGCGGTTTTGCCAAAACCAAAACACGAAGGTAATCCAGATCCAAAAACAAAAACAAAACCAAAACACAGGGGTCAGTGACCATCTCTAATTGCTGGCAGATTGGAATACCTAGGAGCTTCTATATAAATTTGCACCAATAAATACCTGGTCAGAAATAAAAATTGCCTACAGTAAATCAAGTATGACCGTTACTTTTTAGAGATGTTGTCAAAGTTAGAAACAATGCTTTATCGCTCAAACACTGACACTTGGAAATTTATGGAGTCTCAGTACTAGTATCATACACTGAATAAATACTAGTTCTGAGCCTCCATTCATTGATTCCACATGTCAATGTAGGAGTGAAATAACAGTTTAATCGTGCATCAGACTTGTCTCTAGGGCAATAAGTGTTCAGAACAGATTCTTTTAAATTACTGGAAATAAGAGGCAATGGGGCATATTCAATTGTCGACGGGATCGCCGAAAATCCCACCGCGGAAAAACTAATACATGTAATACGGTAATTTGTAGCTGGATTTCAGCTCGCGGCTCAGGGAGCAGCGAGCTGAGATCCAGCGAGTAAATTACCGTATTACATGTTTTTCTGCGCACGATTACCGTAATATCGGTAATCGTGCGCGGACCACGGGATTTTCGCCAATCCCGCGGACAATTAAATATGCCCCTATGGGGAGTATTTAATTGTTTGGCTTGACGGCCGAAGAACTCGCGCTCTAAAACTATTACCGTTAATACGGTAAAATTGCGCTTAAAAACCGTTCATACGGTAATTTACTCACTGAATTTCAGCTCGCAGCTCGGGGAGTATTAACGTTAATAGTTTTAGAGCGCGAGTTTTTCGGCCGTCAAGCCGAACAATTGAATACCCCCCTATGAGTCTTATTCTGCCATATTGGTTAAAGGCAAGTTTGCCCCTGAGGCTGCTGCATGTAACTGCGGTTCCTATGAAGGTAGAATAGAAACACCAGCATTTGAAGATTCCAGCCAGTGTCATTAAATCCAGACTCACGCCATGGGTGAAAAAGAAATAACTGGACCTCATCACGCTTCCATTGCTAAACTCATAGATCTGAGCCTTGGTGAGCCATTGTCACAAACTGCGGTAATCCCGGCACGAACCCGGGTGAGAAGCAACCATGTTAAGTTTGCCATTAGAGCTAGCTATTATAAATGTCTTGCCATTAGGCACCTGCATGGACTTCGCTTGCAGCATGGGGTGCAAGGGGACTGAGAGAGCTGGTTCTGGTTTCCTGGAATTTGGCGGCATTATACTGCCAGACTAATACTTGCAGACAGCACCAGAGCACGTAGAGAAAGCCCTCTTATTGTCTCCGACATGACATCACCATCAGTGCCTCAGCCACTATATAAAACCGATGCACTCATTGCTGGTTTGCCAGATTATTGTGTGCCTGTCACCAGTGTCTAGCATATTTCTGTTCTTCTAGCGTACCAGATCCTCAGCTTGCCTCTGACCATGAGTACCAGTGTTCCTGAGGGTTTACTTCTCCAGCAATCACTAAATCTTGGACTTGTGTACTAGCCAAAGTTCCCGACTCCTCCTGACTATATGGTGTACCAGATCCCGACCATGACTACAGATGTTTCCTGCATACTAACTCATGGCACCAAACTCTGCATAGTACAGTATATCTTGTTGAGGCAAGTGTTCCCGATTTTTGGAGCCATTTTGCCAATACTAATTTCAGTGTGGACTATAACAACAAATACCATACAAACTCCAGCTGTCCTCTTCCTGAAATATTCCTAAATTGGTGCATTTTACCAATCGGCATCTTTAACCCTCATGCTGCCACCAGCCATTGGGGACTGTTGTCTAGAACAACAGCTGCGCAACGTTCTCAGCGATACAATCTTCAAGTTCCGCTTTTGTTTCCACATTCTACAGCATGCTATTCCATACTGTATTTGTGCATTTCCATTTTGTGGACTTTATTCTATGAATATAGTTGGGGCAACCACTGACACTTCATTCCGCTGTGTGGAGTGGTTGGGGTAGAAACATGCAAACTTTTGAGACCAAATGCAGAGCAAGAATATTTTACAGAATAGTTTTGAAAGTTTTATTCATTTCTACTTAGGAGTTACCAAATATTATAACACTGCCTGCAAAATCCAACACACTTAAGGGTTTAGTTATCATTTTCTGTTGAAATTGGGTGTTTTCTCCAGAGTCAGGGCTTACCCAATATATCAAGGACTAGTCCCCTCCTGAGAACACTACTGCAGGTTTCGCCAGGACCGTAGCTAAGAAGAATTACGGTGGTACATGTACCACCAGAATCCTTTAATCATTTGCACCATCGCAGGAAGGAGATCGCAGAGGTAACCAAGTAGGAGAAGGAAGATATCTTCTGCAGCCCACACTTCACACTGCTGCAGCAGAGCATCCTATTGGAGGCAGAATAAAAGCTTTATTATTTCAATAAAGCACTTCTTTTTCTTTTGCATTCATTTTAAACTTCATTTTTTTTTTCCGTTTCTCCATAAATTTCTATTTAAATTCTATTTTTTCATTATCATTGACAGTGAAACTGAAAGCCCAAAGTCTGCTCTCCCAGTTCCACTGCCAGCCACTATCGTCAGGAAGCTGACTACTGCTCAGCTGCTCAAGTGAAGGTCAGGGGCGCAAGCAGGATTTTTAAGGGGGGGGTTTCTCCCCCACCCAAAAAAAACCAACACACAGCGAGAGAGCTGCTGCGCATGCGCCCGTGCATGCGCAGCAGCTCCGTTTCGGCAGCACAGTGCCACTATGTAGGGGCACTCATTAGCAGAGGGGAGGGGTTTCTGGAGACCCAGAAACCCCCCCTGCGTGCGTCCCTGAAGGTGTAAAGGTAAATTGCAGTGATAGTAAGTTTTCAATTACTGCGATAAGGTGTGATAGAAAACTAGTCCTATTGCTGCTTTTTAATAAATAGACTGCTAAGTAATTACATCCTGTTTCCTTATCTTTTCAGTCTTCAGAGCGTAGGTCCAAGATAGGTCCAATGAGAGTGCAAGTCACAAGTCCTACTGCTCAACGACAATATGGCACTACGTAATATGATTGCCATTATATTATTATTTATATTATTATTAAGTTATAGAAAAACTTCCCAGGGGTAGAGTTCTCAAACATTCTAAACAGGAAAAGTGGTTGTGTTGCCCATAGCAACCAAATTCATTTATAGCTATCATTTATCTAGTACATTCTAGAACATGATAGTTAGAATCTGGCTGGTTGCTATGGGCAACACATTCACTTTTCCTCTATAGACTTTTTGATAATTCTATTCCCTAGTCACACTGCAATCTAAAAATCTTGGTGCTTTGCGTATTTGTCTTTTTTTATTTTCTCTGTATAGAGGGTACTTTAAACTACAGGAAAACTTAATTAATAACATGTAAGATATAATTAGAACAATTAAGAATAAAAGAGCAAACAATATATATGAAATAACATTATCACACTAATATATGGTGAGAAAGACATACATGTACATATAAATGAATATACCATTTAAATATTGAAAATTATGTATGTAAGTGTGTTCAAGTGTGTGTAACATCTCTTTGTGTAGACACAGTAAACACATCAGAAGTCTGGCATTACCATGTTCTCCTGAAATTAGCAGAGGTTACCTCAGGTCCTCCGTTCTTCTTTACCATACCATTAAACGATAAAAAACTGCGTAATAAACCATATGAAATAAGGGATGTACCAAATGAAATGCTTTTAGTATAACTTTTATCCAACTATAACCCTTAAGAAATTGGCCTTGAACCAAACCAAATACTGTGAGCAATGAACAGTGTTAAAAAATTCAGTGCATATAGGAGGGGATGCTGGTAGGGAATAAACTCATTAGTTTTAATCTAGCTGGAAAGGGTCTATAGACGGCCATGCACCTGCACAACAGTCTTCACTAAAATTGGGACTGAGCCCAGCCATGGATTCCCGATGGATATTACACCTCGGCCACACACCACATCACAACTGAACTGGATGACTCTGATTCAAGCTCATGAAACTACTAGACAAGTAGAAGCTGAAGTCTTATGCATACACAAGGCAGTCGTCAATGTTCACTGTGACTAATACCGATAATGCACTAGGTTCGCCATATATTTTGTCCACCTTGTATGTCTCTGTTTTATATATGTCCTGTTACCCCACTGTACAGCCCTGAGGTGCCTTACAAATCTACAATTATGATCATAAGTTGTATGATAACTATTGGTTCGGGATGTGCAATTTGAGCTACTGTATAAACATTTAATAAACATTTCCAAGACTGATACAATTGTAGCCAGAGGTTTAGTATTTCCAATACTCTATAATACTCTAGTCATGAAAATAACGACCAAGGGGACGAAGTGGATTTTGTTGAACCCCACAAATATAGTTAGTAACATTTCAATACAATTTCCACAGACCCTTCCAAATGTATATGTGTATATATATATATATATATATATATATATATATATACATACATACATACAGAGAGATAGATACATAGATAGATAGATAGATAGATAGATAGACAGATAGATATAGGATAGAGAAATAGATAGATAGATAGATAGATATGAGATAGATAGATATTTCCGTGAATGCTTGACCTGTCCACTGTATATTACTTTGTTTTAAATACCATCCTGAATACTAATGCTGAGTAGATGAGCACAATCAGGGCTCCTGCACATGTGTAACAAGACGAGCATATTTTAGGCTTGAGGTCCCTTACACCTGGCGAGAGAGAACAGGGGTGAGTAAATGCAAGTTAAATACAGTAAGTGCATGTACAGGTAAGTGCACCAGCCCCCAGGAGATATGACCTAATGAGTCTCATCTCCAGGTGTGCTTCACAAAAGCTGTTATTCACACTGATTACTCTGTTCTCCAGTGATTCACAACTTAACCCTGCTTTCTGGGCTACTATTCAACACCATACAAACAAATAACATTATTTATACTTTAAACTACTTCTCTTTTTATTTTTCTCTAAATGTGCATATAGTATATCTTGATGTGTGCTGTGCAGACCATCAAGGTACAATAGTGCAAAAGCAAGTTTTGTAATTGAGGTCCATATGGTATGATTTTAATGGTGGACCATAGTGGACACTTTCCTACCCTCCCAGAATATCCTGGAGACTCCCAAGGGAGCTCTCTTGGACTTCTCTGAGAGTGGTCCACCATCCCAGAATCCATCCGCTTCCCTAGTGGTGGCCAGGTGGCTTGATGACAGTGCTTGACTGCGGATCTTGTCATCGTGGTTCCCCACTACCTGATATCATGTCTCAAGGCATTGAGCAGCAGGTGGCAGAGCCTTGGTGATGCCAATCGCATTATCTCGCCCCTTACACCCCCCTTTTGAACCTCTGGGATCTCCAACAGGGGAGGTTCAAAATGTAGGAAAGTATGTGTTGGTGTTGCTTGGGAGTAAGAACTTTCCAAAGTTTAGTTATGAGGAGTGGTTAGATTTAGTATATCCCTGCAAGTACAGTACACAACAGAGACATGTGTAGGGGACAAACACACTAGTTTTAATTAATAAACAGGAAAGCTTTATCACGTAGCAGCAATGTTAAATAATTTCACCCAACTGTTTCCCCCTTTTGTGATATGATACCATGCTGACTGTACCATAGCAAAATGTTGTTTATTTACATGGTTTTGAAGGGGTTAGGGCCATTCCGTGTCAGCTGCAATGGTCACTCTAGTAAATGAAAACATCATGTATTTTTGATGAGAACTAAACTAGAGGCTCCAGAAAGGATTTATTGACATTGGCACTTTAAAGGTTTGCATTGGGATTCTCCGATTGCAGGTCATACCTGCCTATAATGTGGCCATTGCTATGATGTCATTTAGCAAACACAGTATAAAGAGAATTTGAATGTCCTTATTTAGCTTGGCATAAATATTTTCCATGTTATTTTGCAAAGAGAACTTCATTTCCATGTGATGACAGCACGTCATCTATAAGTTAGTAACGTTACTGTAAAAGTCGACAGCCAATATTAAGGATGCATCAGAGCTGTAGTTGGCAGATCCAGCGAGTTTACCACTGAGAAGAGCCAGGAAAGAAAATGGCTATTTGGGAAAGTGAAGTTTCTGTAAAATATAGCTGAGTCCATGTAGTATACCAGTCGCTAAATTTGCACAATGTGAGTGTTGAATTGTCAAGCTAAATGGTAAGCAAATGGGATAAATGCTTGGAGATGCTTCCTACAGATCTTGCTAAAGAGATTGTTGTCTAGCAAGATATGTAGAAGGCATTTAGTTCCTATTTCTTTATATGCTTTTCTGAAAGCTCTTTATATCACCCCGACAGAGTTCTTCCATGACTTTGCGCTTTATATCACCTTTTATACCCATGTATTTCTTTATTATATCATCTGAGTGTTCTTCCTTGTCTTACATCTTTATATTACCCCAACAGAGATCTTCAATGTCTTTGATCTTTATATCACCTAAAAGGAGTTCTATCATGGCTTTGCTCATTATATCACCTCAAAAGAGATCTTCAATGTCTTTGATGATCGTTATATCACCTGGTAGAGTTCTTCCAAGTCTTTTCTCTTTATATCACCCGACAGAGTGCTTCCATGTCTTGGCTCTTTATATCACCCTAATGGAGTTCTTCTATGTCTTTGCTCTTTATATCATCCGAAAGAGGTTTTCCATGTCTTTGCTCTTTATAGCACCCGACAGAGTGCTTTCTTGTCTTGGCTCTTTATATCACCCTAATGGAGTTCTTCTATGTTTTTGCTCTATATATCCCCCAACACTGTTCTTCCATGTCTTTGCTCTTTATATCACCCGACAGAGTGCTTTCTTATCTTTGCTCTTTCTATCACCCTGACAGAGTTCGTCTATGTCTTTGCTCTTTATAGCACCCTGACAATGTTCTTCTATGTTTGCTCTTTATATCACCTTGACGGAGTTCTTCTATGTCATTGCTCTTTATTTCACCAGACAGAGGTCTTTTATGTCTATGCTCTTTTTAACAACCTAACTGAGTTCTTCTATGTCTTTGCTCTTTATATCAACACCACGGATTTCTTCCATGCCTATGCTCTTTATGTCTTTGCCAGCCTGATTTCTCACATTTTTATTACATGCCTTATATTTAAGTTTAATTCTCTGTAACATCTGCTTTTAACACTATAAATACTTTTTACTTATCCTTTACCACATGTACTGCTTCCTTATTTAGCCACATTAGCCTCTTTTTATTTCTTGAACTTTTGCAGCCATATGGTATAATGATATAACAATAGTTATTGTAAATATTTTTATGAATATCTAATTTGGCCTAATTGCTCTTTTATGAAAGCACAATATTCAGCTGTTAACAATTGGCCTTTCTAAAAGTCATGGTTTTCCTAGCATCCTTACTTAAGTTTTTATTAAAACACAAACCAAGTTACCATGCTATAACCAGTGTATTCTAAAAGCCCCCTCTTCTGTATATTACACTAATATAATTTATTAGATAGAATTAAAGCCAATATAATCCCCCTGTGGTTGGATCTTCAACCACTAGGGGAAGGGAGTTGTCTGCTACAGTTTATATAAATCTGCTTCCTTTGGTGGAACCACTCTTTATATCATTTCAATTTATACTTGGTTGTGTCAAACACCCCAAATGAGGACTGGACAATGTATTTGGATTAGTGCATACATTTCGGTATAATCAGTTATGCTTTGTAGCATTTAAAAAATTAGTACCTAGCTTCTTCGTTGCCATGTGCAAATCTAAGCAAAGCCTCCGAATTTTCACCATAATCAGCGATATCTTCCTGAGATTTGTGGAAAAACATAATGTTACAAATAGATAAACCCCATCCCACTTTCCTATAATTATGTTCCTACTAAATATGATATAGCCTTCTATATTTGCTGGCCAGTAATGAATCTCCATCTAATATGCTTCAGTTCTACCACTATATCATAATCTTCCTCCAACAATATTAGTTCTAGTTCCTCTATTGTGTTTGAAAGACCCCTAGCGTTTGTTAATATACATTTGATATTGTTTTGTCAATCTCATTTTTGAGCACATCACTAAACCCACCCCCAGTTCTTCCCCCATTCACTGAGCCCTGATCACTGGCTACACTGTTTTACCCATTATACTATGTTCACGCTCCCCCCAGCTCCCCTCTAGCTTAAAATCGCCTCCCTTCTTATAACTATCTCTTCCTCTGCCACAAATCTACTCTGTATAATAATAAATTAAATAATAATATTAATAGCCAAAATTAGCATATTTATTAGGGTATGTCAAATTAGGACTAGACTCCATGACACCCTTCCCTCTGCCCTTTTACCTACCTGTTGACTAGCTGCTTATCTTGGAATATTGCTATTCCATGTTCCAACCCCCAACTTAACTGGAGCCAACCAGCCCCTTCTCAGTGGTCAGTTAACTCCTCCCAGTTTGTCTAGAAACTTCAGTGTTCTCAGTTGTTCATTTAGATACAGAATCCTTCAGAAGTGCAGACAGAGAACAAGATGAACACTGGGTGGCATTGGCGAGCATGGAAGGAATACTGATAATCACTATATGGAGATTAACAAAAACATATTTTGTTACAGCTAATATATATATATATCAGTTCACAAGTCAATCTTAACACTAACACAAACTTAAAATTTAGAGAATATAATTCTGCACCTGACCTTTCCACCTTTCTTGCTTTCCACTGAAAATTTGCTGTAAACTGAACTCATACCTGGTTGCACATCTCTACCGCTCAAATACTTTTTCGAAAATAAGTAATAAGCTTTGTGAAGCCAATTGGAGTAAAGAGAAAGTAAAAATAATGTGAAGGTAGAAGTGGAAGATTAAATTCACAAACCAGTTAACTTGCTTTGCTTTATTTTAATGTGTAACAGATAGTATATGCTTACTATTACATTGATACAAGCGTAGAGTTATCTAATCCTTACAGCATTGGTGGGCAACCTGATAGAGTTCATAGGCCGCATGGTGTGGCCCTCTAACCTTCAAAACAACCAAACATTTCCCTTAATCTCAGTAATAAGCTTAAACAATACATTCAATCAAAGAAAGAGACATCTATCTGTAGTAACTTGTTACCTTTAGACAAGTGTTACAAGCTATAACAAACACATCTGACTATAAAGCAGGAAGGAGCTGGGGGCCGCAGGTGAATGCTCGTAGAGCCCATCACTGCCTCACAGCTAATGGAATAATTACATACTTGCCAACTCTGGGTCAGTCTCCCGGACTCCCGGGAGAACGGGCAATTCTCCCGATTCCCGGCCAGCTCTGCAAAGTAAATGGATTGGGCGGGGCTTATTGGTGTCATGTAAGCGTCATTGTGGCCCCGACCCCTAGTTTTATTAGTCGAAAAGGTGGTGACAGCTTTGGGGGCGGGGCTAACAGCACGATTCTTTGAGCCCCGCTCCCCCACACCAACCTGTCCCCCGGACCTCCCGGGACACAAGCTGCCAATGTTGGTGGGAACTATGAATGATTATAGCCACAACAGATCTAGGTTTGCTCACTCTATTTCAATCAAGCATTTTATGTTACGTATTATGTTAAGTAATAAATAAATAGCGACCTGTCCAAATAAATATAAAACCAACAATATATTAAAAATAATAATAATAATAGGAGGAAAAGAAAACTATAATGTATTACAATAAATCAAAATAAAGAACCATAATATTACATTATTTTCAGGCCTATGCAGAAAAATATTTATAAAATTAAAAAGATTATAATCGCAAATTGATTTACAACCAAATTCAGTATCCAATAATAAATATACACTGCTGGTGAATATCTGTATAGCATAACATAGTATGCTATACGTTTTATATTATGCTATACGTTTTATATTTTTATGTGAGAGGAAAACTTGATAATGCAGATATTTGCCAGATTACAATTCGATACTCATTAGGATGATGTCCATGTCCCAAAATCATTATTGAGTTAAAACACAGAGATTAGATATAGTTTTACCTTTACGTTATTTAGTTAGGTATGATATAGTCACAGTTCTCACCACTCTTCTAGGTATCATATCTAATCATAAGAACGTAACTTCCCTCTACGGTCAGACAACGACCACTACCTGACCTCTCATCTGGTTACCACGTCCCATTCCCGCACTCATGATTTCTCCTGTGCTGCCCCCCTCTTATGGAACAACCTTCCCCATTCTATCAGGCTTTCCCCTAGCCTGCAAACCCTCAAACAATCCTTCAAAACTCACTTGTTCAGGATTGCCTACCCTTCCGCCATCTAAACTCTCCCCTCCCCTCCTCTACCACCTTTCTTTATCCTTCCTCACCCATCACTTTCACCTCCCCCTCTCTCCTCCTCACCTATCACTTTCACCAGCCCTTTTTCTGCTCTCCATTCAGAGTTCAAGTCCCGTCACTATTCTAGTCCACTTTCTACTCCCCATTCACATTTCAAGTTCCCTCACCCTGACCTCCCCTGGTGTTTCCTGTCTGCCGCCTCCTCTGGATTGTAAGCTCTCGTGAGCAGAGCCCTCTATTCCTTGTGTCCTCCTGTCACCTTCCTGTTGCTTCCGGCATACCAGCTTCACTGAGCACGGTGGCTTAGTGGTTAGCACTTCTGCCTTACAGCATGAGTTCAATTCCCGACCATGGCCTTATCTGTGAGGAGTTTGTATGTTCTCCTAGTGTTTGCGTGGGTTTCTTCTGGGTGCTTCAGTTTCCTCCCACACTCCAAAAACATACCGGTAGGTTAATTGGCTGCTAACAAAATTGACCCTAGTCTGTGTGTCTGACTGTGTCTGTCTGTGTGTGTGTGTTAGGGAATTTAGACTGTAAGCCCCAATGGGGCAGGGACTGATGTGAGCGAGTTCTCTGTACAGCGCTGCAGAATTAGTGGCGCTATATAAATGGTGATAATGATGATTCCTCAACCTCGACTGGGCTGCAGCTGCGATGTCCTCCTCTCCCTTACCCTCCATTACTCACCAGTTGGATCCACACTCCTGGATCCAGGCCCATACTATTATAGTCCACTCCCCACCTCTCTTCCCCGCCCCCTTTCTGTCTCTCAAACGTTTCTTAAATCATTTATACCTCTCTTCCTGGTCTACCTGTCCTCAGCCGGGTTGTCAAGTCAGCCACACTTGGTTTAGTCTTTGTACTTCCCTGTATGCCATCTTCTGTTTTCTCTTATGCACTATGTACGGCGCTGCAGACCCTTTGTGGGGCCATATAAATAAAAGATAATAATAATAATAATGCAGGTTTAAACAGCTGATAAAAGATGGACCCCACCAACTCTGCAGACTGCATTACAAACCTACTAGTAAAATGAATCTGCTAATTAAGTGATTACGTAATATTTACATTAAGTATATCTGTATTTTTAATATACGACATACCTATCACTAAAAGTGAATTTATAGAGCTGTTTATTCGTTTAAAAGCTTGCATTATTGTATGCAGATTATTCTATAAGAAATAAGCATCAACAAGATTTGTCAATGCTATTAGTGGGAGAGACACAGATAACAAGAATCCAGATTAACGCCACACAGTGTTAATCTTTTTAGTATACTAAGTCGAATGGTTAAGGATTACTAACAGATGTCCAACATATTGTACAATATAGCAGCTGCCGAAGCCAACGGTGGCTATATATTCACTACTGCTACTGGGCTTGAGATTGTTTTAGACAGTATAACCTCAATACCTGAAGACCAAACATACAAACCCCTCCTTTCGAACATATTTACACACTTTTATGACCAACCCACTCCTTCCATTAAGAGTCTGGGATGATCAACAAGGGAAATATTGTGGTCCACATTGGCACTATACTCAACAATGGCACACCGACTTTGGGGCAGTTTCAATTAGGGATGTGCACCGGCGACTTTTGAGGTCTCGTGTTTTGTGTTTTGGATCCGGATTTTCTCGATGTTTTGGGTTCGGATTTGTTTTGCAAAACACCTGCCGAAACGTTTTGGTTCGGATTTAAGGTTTTGGATTCGGATTTTTTTTGAAAAAAAACTAAAAAGTGTAAAAATCAAGTTTTTGGGCTTATTTTCACTCCTACGCTATTATTAACCTCAATAACATTCAATAACAATAATTTCCACAAATTCAAAGGCTATTCTGAACACCTAACACCTCACAATAATTTTTTTATTTTAGTACAAAACGTTGCAACGAGGTATCTTTCTGGACTGCGTAGAGGAGTGTTCCCCACAATACAATTAAAAACCCATCAACTGGTCTGAATTACACCCAAAAATAGTATCTGGACTGCGTAGAGGACTGGCCACTGGCCACCACAATATAATATATAGAAAACCTTCAACAGGTCTGAATTACACCCAAAAATAGTATCTGGACTGCGTAGAGTAGTGGGCACTGGGCACCACAATAAAAAATATATAGAAAACCTTCAACAGGTCTGAATTACACCTAAAAATAGTATCTGGACTGCGTAGAGTAGTGGGCACTGGGCACCACAATAAAAAATATATAGAAAACCTTCAACAGGTCTGAATTACACCCAAAAATAGTATCTGGACTGCGTAGAGGACTGGCCACTGGCCACCACAATATAATATATAGAAAACCTTCAACAGGTCTGAATTACACCCAAAAATAGTATCTGGACTGCATAGAAGACTGGCCACTGGCCACCACAATATAATATATAGAAAACCTTCAACAGGTCAGAATTACACCCAAAAATAGTATTTGGACTGCGTAGAGTAGTGGGCACTGGACACCACAATAAAAAATATATAGAAAACCTTCAACAGGTCTGAATTACACCCAAAAATAGTATCTGGACTGCGTAGAGTAGTGGGCACTGGGCACCACAATAAAAAATATATAGAAAACCTTCAACAGGTCTGAATTACACCCAAAAATAGTATCTGGACTGCGTAGAGGACTGGCCACTAGCCACCACAATATAATATATAGAAAACCTTCAACAGGTCAGAATTACACCCAAAAATAGTATCTGGACTGCGTAGAGTAGTGGGCACTGGGCACCACAATAAAAAAATATATAGAAAACCTTCAACAGGTCTGAATTACACCCAAAAATAGTATCTGGACTGCGTAGAGTAGTGGGCACTGGGCACCACAATAAAAAAATATATAGAAAACCTTCAACAGGTCTGAATTACACCCACAAATAGTATCTGGACTGCGTAGAGGACTGGCCACTGGCCACCACAATATAATATATAGAAAACCTTCAACAGGTCTGCATTACACCCAAAAATAGTATCTGGACTGCATAGAGGACTGGCCACTGGCCACCACAACATAATATATAGAAAACCTTCAACAGGTCAGAATTACACCCAAAAATAGTATCTGGACTGCGTAGAGTAGTGGGCACTGGGCACCACAATAAAAAATATATAGAAAACCTTCAACAGGTCTGAATTACACCCAAAAATAGTATCTGGACTGCGTAGAGGACTGGCCACTGGCCACCACAATATAATATATAGAAAACCTTCAACAGGTCAGAATTACACCCAAAAATAGTATCTGGACTGCGTAGAGTAGTGGGCACTGGGCACCACAATAAAATATATAGCAAACCTTCAACAGGTCTGAATTACACCAAAAAATAGTATCTGGACTGCGTAGAGTTGTGGGCACTGGGCACCACAATAAAAAATATATAGAAAACCTTCAACAGGTCTGCATTACACCCAAAAATAGTATCTGGACTGCGTAGAGAACTGGCCACTGGCCACCACAATATAATATATAGAAAATCTTCAACAGGTCAGAATTACACCCAAAAAAAGTATCTGGACTGCGTAGAGTAGTGGGCACTGGCCACCACAATATAATATATAGAAAACCTTCAACAGGTCTGCATTAGACCCAAAAATAGTATCTGGACTGCGTAGAGGACTGGCCACTGGCCACCACAATATAGTATATAGAAAACCTTCAACAGGTCAGAATTACACCCAAAAGTAGTATCTGGACTGCGTAGAGTAGTATGCACTGGGCACTGCTATAAAAAATATATAGAAAACCTTCAACAGGTCTGAATTACACCCAAAAGTAGTATCTGGACTGCGTAGAGTAGTGGGCACTGGGCACCATAATAAAATATATAGAAAACCTTCAACAGGTCTGAATTACACCCAAAAGTAGTATCTGGACTGCGTAGAGTAGTGGGCACTGGGCACTGCTATAAAAAATATATAGAAAACCTTCAACAGGTCTGAATTACACCCAAAAATAGTATCTGGACTGCGTAGAGTAGTGGGCACTGGGCACCACAATAAAAAATATATAGAAAACCTTCAACAGGTCTGAATTACACCCAAAAATAGTATCTGGACTGCGTAGAGTAGTGGGCACTGGGCACCACACTAAAAAATATATAGAAAACCTTCAACAGGTCTGCATTACACCCAAAAATAGTATCTGGACTGCGTAGAGAACTGGCCACTGGCCACCACAATATAATATATAGAAAACCTTCAACAGGTCAGAATTACACCCAAAAAAAGTATCTGGACTGTGTAGAGTAGTGGGCACTGGCCACCACAATATAATATATAGAAAACCTTCAACAGGTCAGAATTACACCCAAAAATAGTATCTGGACTGCGTAGAGTAGTGGGCACTGGGCACCATAATAAAATATATAGAAAACCTTCAACAGGTCTGAATTACACCCAAAAGTAGTATCTGGACTGCGTAGAGTAGTGGGCACTGGGCACTGCTATAAAAAATATATAGAAAACCTTCAACAGGTCTGAATTACACCCAAAAATAGTATCTGGACTGCGTAGAGTAGTGGGCACTGGGCACCACAATAAAAAATATATAGAAAACCTTCAACAGGTCTGAATTACACCCAAAAATAGTATCTGGACTGCGTAGAGTAGTGGGCACTGGGCACCACACTAAAAAATATATAGAAAACCTTCAACAGGTCTGCATTACACCCAAAAATAGTATCTGGACTGCGTAGAGAACTGGCCACTGGCCACCACAATATAATATATAGAAAACCTTCAACAGGTCAGAATTACACCCAAAAAAAGTATCTGGACTGTGTAGAGTAGTGGGCACTGGCCACCACAATATAATATATAGAAAACCTTCAACAGGTCAGAATTACACCCAAAAATAGTATCTGGACTGCGTAGAGTAGTGGGCACTGGGCACCATAATAAAATATATAGAAAACCTTCAACAGGTCTGAATTACACCCAAAAGTAGTATCTGGACTGCGTAGAGTAGTGGGCACTGGGCACTGCTATAAAAAAATATATAGAAAACCTTCAACAGGTCTGAATTACACCCAAAAGTAGTATCTGGACTGCGTAGAGTAGTGGGCACTGGGCACCACAATAAAATATATAAAAAACCTTCAACAGGTCTGCATTACACTGCACATACGGCTGCTCCTCCATCCTCTCCATCATATACATGTTGGAGTTTCAGCGTGTGAAAACCTCTTGTTTTTGATAATGTCAGTGCATTTTGAATATTTTTCAATTTGACCCCACACCACTGAATGTACTTTATCTATGATACGCATCTATCTATCTTGACTGCGTAGTGTGGTGGCCCCGGTACACAATTTGGTACCGAGGCCACAATATAATTAAAAAACCCTCCACGGGTCAGAATTCCACCAAAAAAGGGTATGGACTGCGTAGTGTGGTGTGCCCGGAACACAATTTTTTACAGCGCCAACAATATAATTAAAAAATTGGGCATCAACTGTCACCGTTGTTTAATATCTGATACACCTAAATATGGACTGCACAGTGGAGTGGCCCCGGTAGTATATTTGGTGCCGGGGCCACAATACCTCCTCCAACTTCCAAGTGTAGTGTTTATAAAGACAGACAGCGTCGAAGTGTTATTAGTTGACTTTCTTAACCCTAAAATTGTCCCTGTTGCAAATATTCGTGCAATGGACAGTTACTTTTTCATTGAAAGACTCAAGCTTTCAAGTGTAGTGTTTATAAAATATAAACAACAATACAGTAGTTTTAGAGCACGTCAATACCTCTTGTTTTAAATTATGACAGGGCATTTTACTTTTGGTTTAATTTCTTGAATTTGTTTAAATTTGGTTTTACTTTTTGAACATGGCAAACGACTGTTGATTGGTCATATAATGCAAAAAAAAAAAGTTCCAAGATGGAATTGTCCTTGGGCCCTCACACCCACCCTTATGTTGTTGAAATAGGACATGCACACTTTAACAAACCAATCATTTCAGCGACAGGGCCTACCAAACAACTTTGGCTGAAATGATTGGTTTGTTTGGGCCCCCACACCAAAAAAGCTATTCATCTCTCCCTGTACAGACTAAACAGGCTCTACTGAGGCAAGATGTCGTCCTCATCCTCAACCTCTGATTCCTCTCCCCCTACAGTGTGTACTTCCTCCTCATCACACATTATCAATTCGTCCCCGCTGGACTCCACAACCACAGGTCCTTCTGTACTATCTGGAGGGCAGTGCTGTACTTCATTGAGGAATTGATTATTCATTTTTATAAACATTATTTTTTCAACATTATGAGGAAGCAACCTCCTTCGCCGCTCACTGACCAGGTTCCCTGCTGCACTAAAAACTCTTTCCGAGTACACACTGGAGGGGGGACAACTCAGGTAAAATAGAGCCAGTTTGTACAGGGGCTTCCAAACTGCCTTTTTTTCCTGCCAGTAACAATATGGACTGTCTGACATGTCTACTTGGATGGTGTCAGCAAAGTAATCATCCACACAACATACGATTTAAACCGAGGATCGAGCACGGTGGCCAGAATGTATTCCTCTGACTTTAAAAGAGTGACCACCCTCGGATCCTGGCAAAGCGTACGAAGGGCTACATCCACAAGAGCTACATGATTGGTGTAATCGCAATGGCTTAGCAGCTCCTCCCTCACTTTCTCCAGCTGCTTCTGCAACAGCCTGATCAGGGGAATGACCTGACTCAAGCTGGCAGTGTCGGAACTGACTTCTCGTGTGGCAAGTTCAAATGGCTGCAGAACCTTGCACAACACGGATATCAGTCTCCACTGCGCTTGACTGAGGCACATCCCCACTCCTTTGCCTATGTCGTAGGTGGCTGTGTAGGCCTGAATGGCCTTTTGCTGCTCCTCCATCCTCTGCAGCATATAGAGGGTGGAGTTCCAGCGCGTCACAACCTCTTGTTTGAGGTGATGGCAGGGCAAGTTCATGCTTTTTTTATGTGCCTCTAGTCTGCGGTAGGCACTGGCTGAATGCCGAAAGTGTCCAGCAATTTTGCGCGCCACCGAAAGCATCTCCTGCACACCCCTGTCACTCTTGAGGTAATGCTGCACCACCAAATTAATGGTGTGGGCAAAACATGGGACGTGCTGGAAATTGCCCATATTTAATGCCCGCACAATGTTACTGGCATTGTCTGACACCACAAATCCCCATGAGAGTCTAAGTGGGGTAAGCCACTGGGAGATAATTTCCCACAGTTTCTCTAATATGTTGTCAGCGTTGTGCCTCTTATTAAAGCCTGTAATACACAATGTTGCCTGCCTTTGCACGAGCAGCCATTTTGTAGATGCTGCTACTGATGCAGCTGTTGCTGTTGCTGCAGAAGGGGATGCATCTACCCAGTGGGCTGTCACATTCATATAGTCCTTCGTTTGCCCAGAACCACTTGTCCACATGTCCGTGGTTAACTGGACAGTGGGTACAACCGCATTTTTTAGAGCACTGAGGACACTTGATCATACTTCTCTGTACATTTTTGGTATCGCCTGCCTAGTGAAGTGGAATCTCGACGGGATTTGGTACCGGGGACACAATACCTCCATCAACCCTCTAAATCCCACTCCACTGATGGCGGACACCGGGCGCACGTCTAACACCAACATTGCAATTACAGCTGCAGTTATACGCTTTGCAATAGGGTGACTACTATCGTATTTTGTGGTCATGGCAAACGACTGTTGGACGGTCAATTGTTTTGTGAAAGACTTAGCGGTCTTACGACTTCCCCTCTGGGAAGATGACCGACTAAAAGCAGCAACAGCAGCAGTGGCAGTAGTAGGCGTACCGCTGCAGGATTCCTCGGACGAATTCCGTATTGAGGAGGACTCAGTCTGGCTGCTGACTTGGGCTGCAGGACTGAATCTGATGGAGATTGTGGAGGAAGTTGACGAGGAGGGTGTTGCTGGTGTGTATCCAACTGGACCACGGGATTTAGGTGTCCCTGTACCGATGAGGGTCCTAGCCACAGTTCCTGAACTAACCACTGAACTATGAAGGTTATTCAGGTGACGTATAAGGGAGGATGTTCCTAGGTGGGCAAGATCCTTACACCTGCTTATTTGAGCTTTACATAAGCTACATATGGCCATACATTGGTTGTCTGGATTTGGATAAAAATAACTCCAGACCGAAGAAGTGCATTTTTTGGTCTTCTGACCAGGCATGACGATGGGCTTTTTCATCCCATGGACATCAGCTGTTTCCCCCACTGGTGCCTCATTTACAATAACCACATCACCATCCTCATCATCAAGTTCCTCCACAGCGCCAGCTACATCATCAATAGGCTCCCCCCGAGCCACCTCTTCCCGTACAGTGATGGGAAGGTCAGGCTTGACAACCACCAACACCCATGGACTCGCCTTGAGGATTTGTGATAATTTCTCTTTAGAAGGCAGAGTTGTTTGCTGTTTTGTTGCTGACAGCATAACTCTCTTCAATTTTTTATAGGGGGGGGGAGGAGGAGGAGGGCTAAGATCCGTGGGTGAAGCTGAACCACTAGTCATGAACACGGGCCAGGGCCTAAGCCGTTCCTTGCCACTCCGTGTCGTAAATGGCATATTGGCAACTTTACGTTTCTTCTCAGATGATTTTAAGTTTCTCTTTTTGCTACTTTTTCTTAACTTGGGCTTTTTGGATTTTACATGCCCGATACTACGAGATTGGGCATCGGGCTTGGAAGACGACGTTGATGGCATTTCATCGTCTATGTCATGACTAGTGGCAGCAGCTTCAGCATTAGGAGGAAGTGGGTCTGGATCTTTTCCTACTTTATCCTCCAAATTTTTGGTCTCCATTATATGTAGCACAAGATACTGCAGAATGTGTGAACTTGGTAATATTGCAGTACCAATGGACTTATACTGCTGGATTGGTTTTGCAAATTTGGTTATAATTACTTTTTTTTTTTAATTTTTTATTTTAATTTTTTTTATAACTTTTTTTTAGTTTTTAAAAACTTGGGAATAATGGGGAAATAACTATGCCCTTAGAAGCACAGAGCACAGGACACAGCACCACTGGACTGAACAGGACACAGCACAGGACCCAGCAGCACTACTGAACTCAGCAGGACAGAGCACAGGACACAGCACCACTGGACTGATACTGCAGAATGTGTGAACTTTGTAATATTGCAGTACCACTGGACTTTTACTGCTAAATGTGTGAACTTGGTAATATTGCAGTACCAATGGGCTTATACTGCTGGATTGGTTTTGCAAATTTGGTTATAATTATTTTATTTTTTTTTATTTTTTTTTTATTTTTTTTATAACTATTTTTTTATTTTTAAAAACTTGGGAATAATGGGGAAATAACTATGCCCTTAGAAGCACAGAGCACAGGACACAGCACCACTGGACTGAACAGGACACAGCACAGGACCCAGCAGCACTACGGAACTCAGCAGGACAGAGCACAGGACACAGCACCACTGGACTGATACTGCAGAATATGTGAACTTTGTAATATTGCAGTACCACTGGACTTTTACTGCTGAATGTGTGAACTTGGTAATATTGCAGTACCAATGGGCTTATAGTGCTGGATTGGTTGTGCAGATTTTGTGGTAGTTAAAAAAAAATTAAATTAGTTTTTGGTATTTTTTAAAATAATTTTTTTTTATTTTTTTAAACACAGGGGCATATTGGGGAAATAACTATGCCCTTAGAAGCACAGAGCACAGGACACAGCACCACTGGACTGAACAGGACACAGCACAGGACCCAGCAGCACCACTGACCTCAGAAGGACAGAGCACAGGACACAGCACCACTGGACTGAGCACAGCACAGCACAGCACAGCACAGCACTGAACTGAACAGCACGAGATATAGCAGGACAGAGGACCACCTAACACACCCTCCCTCTACCCTGATCAATGCCCGAGTGAAGATGACGGCGACTAGCGGGGAATTTATAGGATCCGAGTATCGCGAGATCCGACAACGGGATTATGAGTCAGAGCCTCAGTTTCAGATTTGAATTTTGCGCCAATACCCGGATCTGTCTCGGATCCGACTCGGATCGGCAACGTTCGGGTGGGCTCGGATTTCATAAATCCGAGTGCGCTCATCTCTAGTTTCAATTAGCTGGGAGATGCCGCTGGACATTGCCTCGATGTTCAGCTGTGGACCTTTCCGGCTAATACAGTACAGAGTCCCTGCTTGTTTCTGTAAAAATCTCAGACGCAATGTATCTCTATGGTCTGATCCGGAGACTCATTGAGTCCTGTTTCGACTAATTTAATCCACCCCTTGTTATCCTTATGCGCAGAAACATTAACACTCTCCTGGTTAAAGCCGAAAACCAGTAACTAAACATTCCTGCAGATATTCACTTTAAGTCCCTTTTCCTACAGTAAAATAAACAAACCAAATTTAAAAGAAAAGGCCGCTATTGGTGGGCTCAATTCTTCCTGAGCCTGAGAAGTTCTACTTCTGTGTGGCATGATCGGGTGTGAAGAGAGTGATCACCAGCAGCGGGTAGAGTGTAGAAATAAATGGGTGCCAGATTATTTTTGCTTTTATAAATGCTTGAATTGGGTTTGGTGCAGTAAAAGTCTTCTCCATGTTGCCCCAAAATGTTTCCCTTGGAAGCCAGCTTGAATTTAGGAAGCTGGTTTTTTTTTTAACTAATTTCGCAAATAGGTCGATTTGGTGTCATCTTCAGTCCTAGCAATCCCTAAACTTGCTGTGGATACCATACACACACACTCCCTAAGTGAAATAGTCTGAGATCTTTATCTTAGACTAACCCCAGGTAACGTCTGCACTGATATGATGTAAAATGTTCCTGAAAGCCTGTCTAAGATTACAATCACAGGGTTAGCTACCAGAACTGTCACTCAAAATATGCCTGAGCATGTCCATAATCTACTATAAGCCTGAACACCCTCTAGTGGCCAAGAACAATCTAACACAAAGGGCTAGATTTACTAAGCTGCGGGTTTGAAAAAGTGGGGATGTTGCCTATAGCAACCAATCAGATTCTAGCTTTCATTTATTTAGTACCTTCTACAAAATGAAAGCTAGAATCTGATTGGTTGCTATAGGCAACATCCCCACTTTTTCAAACCCGCAGCTTAGTAAATCTAGCCCAAAGAGTGCAGACTCCTTAAGCAACTTCTACACTAGCAACCTCCATGCCGCTGATACGAGTGGACTACGCCTGTAGATTTAAATTTCGAAAATCCTATTGTATTAATAAATTATTACTGTTTAAAAATGATTTCCTAAAAATAATGTTTACTGTAAACAGTCTCATCACAGCTACTAACATTGCAGATACAGTAATAATTCCTTTTCCTCGGGGGGCACCTCTCAAAGGTGTAATCCGGTTTCTGATCAGCGAGAACTGTCCCCCAACTATGAACTATTATGATGCACCGGGGATTAGAAAAATACCTAACATGATTATGGATTATCCGCAGAAGCACAAGGTCGAATAACCATTGGATCTGTAGCCAAGTGATGACATCAGCAAGGGTATAAAGGAGAGGGAGTAGCAAGGAAGTGTACTGAGTGTAGGGGTGCTTATATTCCTGATGGTGGCTCTTAAAAATGTGTTTTATATATAAGTGAATAGAGACCAGAGAGTTATTGTCTGCAGCGCACATAAAGTGGATTAAAGAGACAGTGAATCCTTACAGACAAGGATTTATGGTAAATTGTGATTAAGCACTACACCAGTTTGGGGTGGAGGCGCAGGAATATGCCTCATTGTGCCTACGTGCAAAAATTAGATTTTGTGCTGTAGAACAGTATGGTTAAATGATGTTCAATAGCTGGAGATTGATAATTTGGGGTATATAGTTGGTTTAGCACAGAACTTTTCACTGCAGAATAATGACCCTATTATTGTCTATCCTTGGAGGCAACAGACATTAACCTAAACTTTCAATGGGTTGTCCTTTTGTACCAACAAAATTAAATATTACATGAAAGACAATAAATATCTATAGATACCACAAAGACATGTCCATCAGACATTTCCACATGCCCTTTACATGAATATAATATCACCCCACATGTCATCAGATCTCCCCACATGTCATCAGACCTCCCCACATGCCATCAGACCTCCCCACATGTCATCAGACCTCCCCACAGGCCATCAGACCTCCCCACATGTCATCAGACCTCCCCACATGTCATCAGACCTCCCCACATGCCATCAGACCTCCCCACATGTCATCAGACCTCCCCACATGTCATCAGACCTCCCCACATGCCATCAGACCTCCCCACATGCCATCAGACCTCCCCACATGCCATCAGACCTCCCCACATGTCATCAGACCTCCCCACATGTCATCAGACCTCCCCACATGCCATCAGACCTCCCCACATGCCATCAGACCTCCCCACATGTCATCAGACCTCCCCACATGTCATCAGACCTCCCCACATGTCATCAGACCTCCCCACATGCCATCAGACCTCCCCACATGCCATCAGACCTCCCCACATGCCCCTTACCACCTATCAGACCTATCTACATGCCCATCAGACCTCCCAACATGCCATTAGACCCACCCCCCCCCAAAACACACACACACGCCTTCACACCTCCCTCATTTAATTTAAAACTAGACACGGCAGACTCGGCAGAGGAAGGAGGGAGAGCATACTGCACTCCTGCCTCCTCCTTCAGTGGGCTGCATGACTCCTCTGCGTTGTGTCGAGGAGGTCACGTGATGCTGAGCAGCCAGCTGGGGTTGCAGGTAAAGGCTACTAGTCTATATTGTCAGTAGACATCCTTCACCCCCTGCCGGCACCTGAAGCACCTGCAGCCTCATTAAGAAGGTTAAGAAGCCGCGAGTCAGCCCCTGCTACTCTAATGAGTAGTATTTTAGGGGAAAATATGAAAAGAAGTAGTTAATGAGGTGATTGTAGGCAGGGGACAGGGCTTTGAAGGGACATTTTTACTTTACTATCATACGCATTCCTATATGAGCCCAGAGACACTGGGCCTGAGTCATTAAGGATAGCAAAGCATAAAAAAGGAGTAACTTTGAACCTGGGCAAAACCATGTTGCATTGGAGGGGGAGGTATATTTAAAATGTGAGGACAGATTTTTTTTGTTAGGGAAGGGCATATCCTAGATCCACTTTAAATTTCAGTGTAAAAATAAAGCTATCACGTATTTGTGTGCTACATGAAAAACAGCCAGTATTGAACTTATGTGCAAAACAATAAGCTAATTTGCACCCCTTGCATTGTAACATGGTCTGTCCCGGAGAACATTTACTCCTTTTTTTTGCCTTACTTTCCTTAATGACTCAGGCCCACTTTGTATAAGCTGAACGCTGGCACACGTTTATGTATGTGCAAGGCGGCCAACTAGTATTTCAGCAAAAATAAATTCACTGTACTTCCATATATTTTACTGTTGGCAAGTTACCTATTCTGTGTTCTGGTGGCTATATATGAAATGTAACCAATGTTAATTAATTTTTGTATGCATATTTTGGTCAATGCAAAGTAAGGTAAGGAATGTGTATTTTATGTGATATGACCGTGAACCATACTTTGATTAGGTCCTTCTAAGTCAGAACGCCTCTATGATGGTTCACGTTACACATGGTATGCAGAACGATTGCTTTTTTTTGTTCCTTTTCAAGTAACTTGCAAAATAAGTCAACAAACACTGCAGCAAATAGTAGTATTTCCATCTATTTTTCCACCAAGATATTTCACGTTCTAAGTTTTTTTTCTAATGTTCAAACTTTTCCTCGGGGCATGTGAAGTGGATTTTAACTTAAACAAGGAATAATTCCTGACCATGACAGACTGTTTTCTATTTCCGACAAATAAAACAGGCTTATTTCCAAACATGAATTCAAGAGTAATAAATAATAACAATATGTTAAACATATTTCAGTCAAACCAGAACCACCCAAAGAGCATAAAATGCAACTCAAACAGTAGTCTCATAGAGATGTACTTCTCACTTAACTCTGATGCTCTCATAACATTTAAAGTAATTTAAAGTATTTATATTAATTTTTATTTTCTTTAAAAAAGTACCGTTGGGCTAAACACTAAAAAAAAACTGTTTTTATTTTGATAGATATCAATGGTACCTAAAACCACGAGGTGCAGCGATTTGCATCATTTTGGCTCCACCCGCAGCAAAATCAACATTTTGCCGTGGGGCGGAGCCAAAATTACGTGAATTGCGTAATTTAGGCTCTCAACGAGCATGTTGCGGGAGAATTGCCTGCTCTCCTGGGAGACCGGGAGACCTACCAGGAATTCGGGTGAGTGGGCAAGTACACTTTAAGATGAAATGATAAATGACTAACATTATTATTGTTAAATTATTTAACAGTATGTCTAGGTGATTCAGCCATTACTGTTCAGCAATATCATCACATTAACAATGAAAACATATTTTCCTTACACAAATGCAATTTAACAGAAGTACTTTAATAATTACAGTCTTTCAATAGCAATCTCCAGTAACTATTCTTATGCAGTCAGGGCCGGACTGGTCATCTGGCACTTCTGGCAAATGCCAGAAGGGCCGATGGCAGTGTGGGCCGGTCCGGCTCCTTGCAATCCCCCGATTAAATAAAAAATTCTTTTTTTTTGTGTGTTTGTGCAGCCGTCATGACGTCACACGTCATGACGGCTCTGTGCCCCGGCCCGGCTCCCGCGCTTCAAGTTCCCGGCCACGTAGGACTAGCTGCAGTGGAGGCTGCTGTCAGTGCTGAGGTAAGTGTAGGGAGGGGGGGGGCAGAAAAATGGCATATGTGTGTGTGGAGGGGGGGGCAGAAAAACGGCATATGTATGTGTGCAAGGAGGGGGGGCAGAAAAACGGCATATGTATGTGTGGAGGGGGGGGGCAAAAAAACGGCATATGTATGTGTGCAAGGAGGGGGGGCAGAAAAACGGCATATGTATGTGTGGAGGGGGGGGCAAAAAAACGGCATATGTATATGTGCAAGGAGGGGGGGGCAGAAAAACGGCATATCTATGTGTGGAGGGGGGGGCAAAAAAACGGCATATGTATGTGTGCAAGGAGGGGGGGGCAGAAAAACGGCATATGTATGTGTGCAAGGAGGGTGGGGCAGAAAAAAGGCATATGTATGTGTGCAAGGAGGGGGGGGCAGAAAAACGGCATATGTATGTGTGCAAGGAGGGGGGGGCAGAAAAAAGGCATATGTATGTGTGCAAGGAGGGGGGGGGCAGAAAAACGGCATATGTATGTGTGCAAGGAGGGGGGGGGCAGAAAAACAGCATATGTATGTGTGTGTGGAGGGGGGCAGAAAAACGGCATATGTGTGTGTGGAGGGGGGGCAGATAAATGGCATATGTGTGCAGGGAGGGAGGGGGGGGCAGAAAAATGGCATATGTATGTGTGGAGGGAGGGGGGGGGCAGAAAAATGGCATATGAATGTGTGGAGGGGGGGGGGCAGAAAAACGGCATATGTATGTGTGGAGGGAGGGGGGGCAGAAAAACGGCACATATATGTGCAGGGAGGGGGGGGCAGAAAAACGGCATATGTGTGCAGGGAGGGAGTGAGGGGGTCAGTAAAACGGCATATGTGTGCAGGGAGGGAGGGAGGGGGGCAGAAAAATGGCATATATGTTCAGGGGGGGGGAGGAACCGAATATGTGTGCAGGGGGAAGAGGGGGTGAGTGAAAATGTCTGCAGGGGGAAGGAGGGGGGGTGAGTGAAAATGTCTGCAGAGGGAAGAGGGGGTGATTGAAAATGTCTGCAGGGGGGGGGGCAATGGCTGTAGGACGGGGAAAATAAAAATGGCCAATGTGTGTCGGGGACAGTATATGACTATAATGTGTGGGGGACAGTATATGACTATAATGTGTGTGGGGGACAGTATATGACTATAATGTGTGCTATTAAGTGAATGTGGGGCTGTTTGGGGAAAATGAGGTCTATTTATTAAATGTGATTATGAATTATTCAATGCCTGGGATGTTGTGGGAAATGGTTATTTTTATTAAACATAAATGCTATTTAATTTCTTGCTGAGGTTGTTTGGAGGGAGGGAAATAGATTTATTTATTAAATGGGAATACTATTATTTTAATGTTGGGGCTGGAGTGAGGCCTAATTTTATAATGTGGGTGCTATATTGAGTTAACACCGGTGCTGTTTGGAGTTTTCTAACTTTCATGTACCCATTTTTTTTTCTTTCAAATAGGGCCCCCAACATTCCAGGATCCAGACAAGCAGCAACTTAGCTAAAGACACCAGCAGCCACAAGTGGTGACAATGACAAGACAGGTAAGAGAGAGCAGGACAGTCTGCCAACTGTCCTGAATTTGGTGGGTGACTGTTCCGCTTAGTCAGGATTTGGTCTGATTACAAGGACAGTTGGGAGATATGTCCTACTTCACATTGTACTGCTTGTGAAGGCAGAACTGTGTGCACCTAACAGTAGTGCTCACAGTATTGCCTCTGTATTTGTTGAAAATGTGTCTAATAACCATATTACATCATAGGAGCCCCCTGTCTTAAGTGCCTAGGGCCCCCTGAGCCTAGATCCAGCTCTGGTTAGCAGGAGGGAGCGGATAGCTACTCCCAGTCCCTGGATAGGACACAGCCTACAGAGCAAGTCGAGGAGCTCTAAGTCTAATTTATTAATCTTGTGAGACTAAGAGTTTCCCTGCTCACTCTACAGGACGTTCCCACTCTGATGGATGTCAACAGCATCAGAAGCATAGATAAGTGCAGTGGACTGGGGGTGTTGTAATGTGTTTCTGGGGTGGGGCGGTGGCATGATAGGGAGGGCCTGATAAATTTAATGTTTTATTATAATGTATGTATCAATGCCCCAAGTTGACCACGCCCCCAACATAATGTGGCCACGCCCTTGGCGGCACCGCTGCACAGTGGCACACAGTTTTTTCATGCTCATCAACAGAGATGGGCCTGTATGCTTGAAATGCCAGGGCTGAGTTCCAGTCCCAGTCCGGCCCTGTATGCAGTATATACTAGCATTTCATTGTTTAACAAGACAAAAACAGTTTTCAATTACTCATCTGCCCTCCTATGAAGTCTTGTCATACTACTTCCCATATAACACACTTTTATCAGGAAAAAACGTGCTTATACCATACCCCAGTTATCGTTGATCAGCTAATAGTGCAGCCTGTAGTGTTTCTATAACTTATTGGTGCCTTTTACAGACCTGTTATAGAAAGTTGTAGAGAGCTCACATAGATAGATGTCAGCTTTCAAGAGTTCTGGTTTATTATGAGCTATAAATATCTGTAACATTCCACTACTGCGGCTCTGCTACTCACTGCAGTGCCCTCTACTGAGTCCTCCACAACTGACAACACATCTTTGATAATGCATTACCACATACAATTGTGGTATGAGGATACCAACAAAATAACATGTAAGGTCAAATACCACCGCCTTCACCTACACTCCCCAATCCACCTTTAATTCATTCTCTCCAGTAACTGAAGACAAAGGGCTAGATTTACTAAACTGCGGGTTTGGAAAAGTGGAACTGTTGCCTATAGCAACCAATCAGATTCTAGCTGTCATTTATTTAGTGCATTCTACAAAATGACAGCTAGAATCTGATTGGTTGCTATAGGCAACATCTCCACTTTTCAAACCCGCAGTTTAGTAAATATACCCCTAAGTCTCTGTGTTCATCTTATCATCTCACCCTACAACTTGTCCCCTCGACTTCTCCGCTCCCTCTTCTCCACTGCATGCCCACCCCTATCTCACCTCTTCAAACTGTCTCTCTCCACAGGCACATTTCCATCCTCCTTTATACATGCGCTCATTCCACCAATTCTAAAGAAACCATCTCTTGATCCAGCCTCTCTCCAACTACCACCCTATTTCTCTCCTCCCCCCGCCTCCAACCTACCTGAATGATTAGTGCACAAACGCCTGTCTCACTTTCTCTCCTCTTACTCCATTCTCTACTCTCTTCAATCAGACTTCCACCCCCAACATTCCACTGTAACTGCTCAATCTTTAGACCTATTTTTTTTTTTAGAGGTGACCTTATCTCATATAACACTATTCACACTAATGCACCCTCACAACTGTCCCAATCTCCACTCTGAGACGCTCCTCTTGTTTCAGCTGTGCCCTCTTCCCCTTAGAATGTAAGTTCTCTAATGATCAGGGTCCTTCATACCCTTTGTTTTCATGTCTACGTTTATTTTATATGTCCATGTTTTATGTACTGTTTTCCCTATTGTATGGTGCTGCGGAGCACTGTGGCGCCTTACAAATCTACGATAATAATAATAATAATAATAATAATAATAATAATAAGGGGTAGCTTTTATTACTATCACTTTTTAACATATTATTTTCAAGCCGCTACACATACACTTTTAGCTGCATTCTATGTATTGATCTTCCCCATCTTGTAACTACAAAGTATAGAATCAACAGCAGAGTATAGAAAGGAGATTGTGAGACTGGTGTTAGTTCTCCTCTGGATCTCAACAATGAAGATGTAATGATAAGTTGGAGTTCCAAGAATAGAATAGTCACCAGATTAATTTGTGCAAACAGACCGCCACTAAAATACATGCAGCCTTCCAAAAGGTTAGTCAGTACAGTGTATATGAGAAAGGTGTTGTGTGACACAACCAGGCTGGAAGTGTACAGTCATGGCTGCAGGAATCCATCTCTTCACAACACTGAAAAATAATGGGATATTTTACAATATATTTTGTGCTATAATATTCAGAACAGTTAAAGAAAAAACTAATTCTAAAGAGATTGTATATGTTGATATTGTAATGTAAATATTTAATGGAATATTACATAAAACAGCAATCCCATGGAAAAAACCCTTCAAGCAATGTAATAAAAATGTTCAAACATACAACAGTAACACACATTACAAAGGCAGCCCCCAATGTCCACTGACTGTTATGATTAATCTAAGACACAAACGAAACGAGGGTAAACCGAGCAGTATTTTAGGAGAAATTGGATGTCGTTGTGCATCTGAAAATGCGCTACATGAACAACTAGGCTCAGTTTCGCTCAAACAGAAGGATTGACCCTTGAGGATGGGTCCTGCACTTAATATAACCATAAATGTCTGCTTTGATTTCTGTTGAGGATGCGCTTACCAGCACCTGACCTCATAGCTACTATGAAGGTAGGAATGGGTTAATGCTATGTATGTTATTTAGCTGTCATTAATAAATAATAAAGAAAGCTTCGTCTGTGAACCAGCCAAATTCCTACTTTTGAGTGACAGGACCCAATTAATATTCATTCCATATGGCCCATATATTTTTCCCTCTCACAGTACATCTTCTTTATCTCTTATCACATGATATGTGTCAGACGCATTTTTCTTTCATATTCTTCTCTTCCTCCCAGCTACAAATCTACTGTCTGTGCTGCTCTCTACTTCAGAAATATAATCTCATTTGTTGGTGTATATATTTTTATACCAACAAAAAAGTGTTTGATCGCTGAAGAGCCATAAACAGAGAGATCTACGAAATAGAAACAGAGTTACTGCAGGTAGCAGTTACAGAGATATTACACAGGAGGGACATAGAAGAAGCATCAAGAGGAAAATGGATTCAGAATCAACGTATTGCGCCAGATTTAGAGTTGGGCAGGGCCTGATTAAGGGTTCCAGCCGCCCTAGGCTAATACACCGGTTGCCGCCCCCCCCACCCCCCACCCACCACCAATTTATAAACAGTGGTCAAAGTTTTACAATGAAGACGGTAGAAGTGGCGGTATGGCATATAACAGTCTATACCAGCCCACTTCCACCACTGTGCGTGTGTGTAATATAAATATATATATATATATATATATATATATATACACACACAATTGTTCAGTATTAATACATAAAACACAATTAATTCTGCAAACATATTAAAATGTCATTACAGCAAGATTCCGCAGTGAAAGTTAGACAAATTGCGCCGTTCTCTTACCTGATCTTGCCGCGTAGACTACTTGATGTTTTTTCTTGCTTGTTCTTGGAGCTTTGTTGCTAGCTGGCTGGATTCTGGAAACTTGGAGTCCTGTATTAAAAATATGCAAACATTTTATTATAGTGCAAAATGTTAACAAACTCTGAATGATACAAACACAACACTCCACTATGACCAAATAAAACAACCCCCTAGTACAGGCACATATAGAAAATAAAATATTGGTAAAAAATAAAATATTTAAAAATTATTTATAATCATACACTAACATCTACCAGCCCCATCTGTCTAGTATTTAACATTCTAATGAGTGACCGCTGAGACTACAGAGAGCATCCACGTCACAGCCACACAAAACAGAGATCATGGCCCCCATAAGCTATTTCATCACCTACCCCAGTCATTTTTGTAAACCCTCACCAGAAAGTGTGACACCCCATTCATATCATCACCCACCCAACCACTTATTTGCTCACCCATCCCCCAGCCAATTAATCACCTCACTTTAACAAATCCATTAACGCTCCATAGCCAATACATTAACACCCATCCCCCGCTAGCTAGTTCATCAACAGTTTCAGGTAATTCAGTAACCCCCCCTAGGTAAATTCATCAACCTGTTGCAGCCAATATATGCACGCTATGTACAGCAGGGGTGTGCACGCTATGTACAGGAGAGGTGTGCACGCTATGTACAGCAGGGGTGTGCACGCTATGTACAGGAGGGCTGTGCACGCTATGTACAGCAGGGGTGTGCACGCTATGTACAGCAGGGGTGTGCACGCTATGTACAGCAGGGGTGTGCACGCTATGTACAGCAGGGGTGTGCACGCTATGTACAGCAGTGGTGTGCACGCTATGTACAGCAGGGGTGTGCACGCTACATACAGCAGGGGTGTGCACGCTACATACAGTAGGGGTGTGCACGCTACGTACAGCAGGGGTGTGCATGCTACATACAGGAGGGGTGTGCATGCTATGTACAGCAGGGGTGTGCACGCTACGTACAGCAGGGGTGTGCACGCTACGTACAGCAGGCGTGTGCATGCTACGTACAGCAGGCGTGTGCACGCTACGTACAGCAGGGGTGTGCACGCTACGTACAGCAGGGGTGTGCACGCTATGTACAGCAGGGGTGTGCACACATAAGTTTCTCAAAATATATATACTTGCAATGGAAATAACCATATGCAGGTTTAACTCAGTGAGCGCTCCTTAGTGGCCGTGAATACAGACAAGGGGAAAGGGATTGGATCTGCTGCCACTGATTCCACCATGTGAGGATATCCTGACAATCCTCAAATACAATCATATACAAAAAAAAATGTGGAATGGGCGCAATATAGGGGATAAGGATCAAAGGGTATACACTAGGAGAGTGGATTCAGAGTATGCTGTTATAACTAGCAAACTAAACATTCCGGGAAAAATAAAATAAAACAAAATAAATAAAAAAATATTAAAATAATAATAAATGTGTCATCAAATATAAGGTCAATATGTTAGACAGCATATGTTTCTATAAGTTACACAGATACTAAAATATAAACCAATTTCTTTTATTCAAGTCTCTGTATATGTGAAATGATGTATAAACCAACTTATCGAAATCCTGGGTGTATCTTAGTTCATAAGGTAATTGTTCTTCATTAGATGTTCAACATAAACACTTTAGCACTCAATTAACTTCCATCTCCACCGGAGCATTTGATGATGAATACACTCATGTGTTGAGATATAAAAAGGGGAGGGGAAGACAAAAGGCATATGATAGTGTAGTATGTCGAATAAAAAGTAAGTTTATTTAAACGGATAAAATATTAACTCACATTCAATGTGAAGTAATAGTCCTCAAAAGGTATCTTTATATGTCTCCCACCTGTGCCCCGTCATCTGCTTCTCTAGAGTTCGATAAATCGCTCAATGGAGCCAGCCGTGCTGGTTGTAGATGCAGGGAATCCCGTGACGTCAAAAAGGCGTGTCAATAGTTCTGATTGGTCCAACGCGTTTCGTTACTCACTGTGACTTCATCAGGGGGTGCCTTTTTTTGTGCACACATAAGTGTAGCACGATCCCTGGAGACGCAGCCTATTTAAAGTCAGCCACTACTCCAGACACTATGGGCCTGATTAAGGCACGCAAGATGAACGCATTGTGCGTCCGTATTGAACTGGAAGCGGATCTGAAGATAGGCCTCTTTGTTCTCTTAGGATTTTTTATTTTTTCCAATTGGAAAACAGAACAGAAGACAGAAGATTGCCGATGAATTTAGGTGAATAATAAAGTGGTAAACCAGGGGTTTTTTTTCAAATATTTATTTCAATTAACATATGTGTAAGTTTTTTTACTATTAAGTACTTTTATTGAACTACATATTCAAACTGGCCCTGGCTGGGCTTACACTGTGCATGAACATATACCTCAAGACTGGTCTGTGAAGCGATAAGTGAAGACTTATCGATCCTGACCAATATCACCGAGGCAGATAGATAGATAGATAGATAGATAGATAGATATGAAATAGATATTAGATAGATAGATAGATAGATAGATAGATAGATAGATAGATAGATAGATAGATAGATAGTAGATTTATTGAAAGATAGATAGATAGATAGATATAAAATAGATATTCGATAGATAGATAGATAGATAGATAGATAGATAGATTTATTGAAAGATAGATAGATAGATAGATAGATAGATAGATAGATAGATAGATAGATATGAAATAGATATTAGAGAGATAGATAGATAGATAGATAGATAGATAGATAGATAGATATGAAATAGATATTAGATAGATAGATAGATAGTAGAATTATTGAAAGATAGATAAATAGATAGATAGATATATAGATAGATAGATAGATAGATAGATAGATATGAAATAGATATTAGATAGATAGATAGATAGATAGATAGATAGATAGATAGATAGATAGATATTAAATAGATATTAGATAGATAAATAGATAGATAGATAGATAGATAGATAGATAGATAGTAGAATTATTGAAAGATAGATAAATAGATAGATAGATAGATATGAAATAGATATTAGATAGATAGATAGATAAATAGATATATAGATAGATAGATTTATTGAAAGATAGATAGATAGATATGATATAGATAGATAGATAGATATGATATAGATAGATAGATAGATAGATAGATAGATAGATAGATAGATAGAAAGATATGATATAGTGATATAGATAGATAGATAGATAGATATGAAATAGATATTAGATAGATAGATAGATAGATTTATTGAAAGATAGGTAGATAGATAGATATGATATAGATAGATAGATAGATGTGATATAGATAGATAGATAGATTGATAGATAGATAGATAGATAGGTAGATAGATAGATATGAAATAGATATTAAATAGATAGATAGATAGATAGATATGAAATAGATATTAGATAGATAGATAGATAGATAGATAGATAGATAGATAGATAGATAGATAGATAGATCTCAGAAGTGACAGTCCACAAATAAGGGCACATACATAGAGGTTGTTTTTTTATAAAATTTGTTTTGTCAAGTATAAATATTTCCCGACTGTACTTTAGAAGTCACATAGTGTTCCAATGAAAGATGCATGAGCAACACAGAGCGAAATATGTTGCTGTTTACAAATACATAAATCAGAAACATGCCGTCTGATTACCTGTCATGATTCAAGCTATGCAGGTGATATCTGATACCCAGCGTTGCCATGTGCATCTAATAAAGTGTTGGCTCCCCTCTCATTGCTTTCAAATCTAAAAAGGATAGGCTATATGGAAGATGATTAATGGGTGCACTGATAAAACAGTTTTGAACATCTGTGTATTAAATAAATTTATTAAATTATATAAATATGTACTTTAATGAGTGAAAGATACTTAATCTGCTATCCATCAAAATAAACTCAGGAAATACTTAAAATGATGATCTTTTTTTATGCAAACCTAAAAAAAAAAGGTCTGAAATATGAATCCTGATATAAGAATGTTAAATTTGCCATCATGATCAAATATGTTTTTACAGGTGCACCAAATATTCAGTTTTCATTTAATACTTTGACTCTTGAAAATACAGAGCACGTTTTAAGGTAGGTTACAGAGCCGTTCCCTCCACATGGCACCTATTATTATTGAAATATAGCTGTGATCTGTTCTTCAACGTACATGACACACGCTACAAGAAAGTATTATTTATATAGTATAAAATATCAAATAACATTGAGACCCTGTGATCTGGGTTTAAGATTTATATTTTTTTTTCAGGTCTGTTCAACTTCTAAACTTGTGTTTTATTGAGCATCTCCTTCATTTTTTGCACTAATATTTTGCAGATTATTCACTTATTAGCTTCCATGCATATCTTTGTATCTTTCACTTGACAGATACATACTAGTAGAGCTTACATAGCATCCCGTGAAGAATGAACAGACACAAGACATTTTGGAACATCATCTCTTCTTAGATAAAATGTTCTTGCTAAATGCATATTGCACAGACTAAATTATTGCCCAAGACATGATGGAGCCCTCTGAAGTTGTGAAGGGTGTTGGGGTATGCAACTGAAGAAACTAGAAATTTATTGCCAGTTTGGGCTATAATACAGTAGAGTGTATGCAGTTCAGAGCTATCCTATGTCCTCTATATAATGCAGAGCCCTCTTAAAAGTTTATTCAACACAGACCCCCCATTCAATACCATTAATACAAAAGAAAAACACCTACTGATGTCCATTATATGATGCACAGCCCCCTCCATAGAGTAGAGACCTCCTTGAATGACATTACACAAACAAATGGAGTCTACTGACTTCTACTATGGAGTGCCCATCTTCTAACTATTACAGCAAGGAGCAACCTCTCTAAAGTGAGGGACCTAATGTCCCACACACACCCACACAAAATAACAGCACTTACTAGTAACGAATTTCAGTGTCTCTCGGCAGGCAACTGACCTGCTCCCCAGGTAGGAAGAGACTGATTGAACTGCCTAGCAGCTTTTTACTAGCACCACACAGGTGCAACTCCTGATTAGCCAGCAACTGGCTAACAGGTGGGAAGACCTGAAATGGCCTTATGAATGGAGCCCATCCTTCCTCCTCCATTCATAACCCCAGAGAGACCATTACAACAACTTTTCTGGAAAACAATTGTTGGGAAGCTCTTTCCCAAGCAGAATCTCCCTGGAGTTTTAAAACACATTATATATATATATATATATATATATATATATATATATATACATATAGATAGATATATACACTTGTCGGAGTAGGGGTGTATACGGTGGTATGTCATGCTACCACTTCTCTTACTGCTTTCATTGTAAATCTATAAAATTACATTCACTTACATTTCCATTACAGTTTCCATATTGCCACTTTTAAATTTCCACTCCGACAACTGTGTATATTTATATAATTTTATATATATAAAATATTCTTGCAGTAATGAAGTCCTGCAGTTTTCTGTGAAGTAAATTTACTATGAAAGAAAACAGGAAATATGCAAATTCTAGAACGATTAACCGAGTTCTTTTCATTCTTGTAATAGCTGAATAAATTGTTTGCTTATTTACTTATGTATTATTTTTTGCTCAATCTTGGCAGTGTCCGCTCTGGAATAGCAGGTGGCTAAAGCCACAGTTTCTCTAGTGCCTTTGAAATCACATGATATACACATTGAAGTAATTAAAGGAAATTATACAAGATTATCCTGAATTGCAAAATGTAAATTAGCAAAGCGTTTTTTTTATTAATATAAATTTACGGATAGGAAAAAATTAGGAAACAAATGGATTACTTCAGTTCCTTATTTGGCCACTTGATAATAAAATCTGTTATTACTGTCCCATGTGACAGTACAATTCTGGGTTAAACTTATGGCTGCTGAAGCAGAAATTGAGATAAATAGCAATATATTTCCTCATTAATTTAACTGTATAGCCAGTGACAAACTATATTTACGAACAACTGGCTTGTGACTCATTACATCAGTAATAATGCAGACTATCAATACACTCATAACCTGTGTCATGACTAAAAATGCTGCCTATCAATTCATGTGGACCCTGTGACATCACTAAGAATGCAGCCTATCAATTCACTCTGAAACTATGACATCACTAAGAATGCAGCCTACCAATTCAATATGAACTTATGACATCACTAGGAATGCAGCCTATCAATGCACTTGGAACCTGTGAGATCGCTAGGAATGGAGCCTATTAATTCACTCTGAAATTATGAAATTGATAGCAATGCAGCCTATCAATTCACTCTGAAGCTAGGACATCAATAGCTAATGCAGCATATCATGGCACTGATAACCAGTGACATCATTAAGAATACAGACTATCAATTCCCTCGGAACCTGTGCATACACCCCTGATTAGTAAACTCCCCCAGCAACAGTGAGTAGCAAGTAGTGATAACGATTATTACTGCTCGTTAATAAGGCTGGGTACACACTACTGTGTTTTCAGCCAATAGTGGGGCCTATCAGACAATAAACGATTGATTTGCCCGTTATCAAAGTAGTATGTACCCTGCAACAAGAAACGATTATCGTTCCGAAGCCCATTGTATCGTTGAAAGAGACTTTTTAACTGAACTAAAAATCTTGTTCAATGATGGAACAATGTTGTTCCAATTCTGCAGTGTGTATGCATTCTGCAGTGTGCATGCAAATTTAGCTATTTACCTCACGTTTGACAGCTGGTGTTCGGCATGGGGAGGGGGGGAGGGGGGAGTCCAGAGGCCCTGCAGGGATTCCTGCAGTTCTGGATGATGGAGGTGGATGAAATTACATTGCTAAATAGACACACTGAGCATCGCCATAACAGCGCGTCAAAAAACAAAAAAACTTTATTGAGAGAGAAACAAATTTCCAAGCTATTCCAGGCTGGGATCATTTTTAGTAGATTGCTACTGCACAAACGTAGTGATTGCTGTTTATCGCATTGAGAGAGTCTGGACGAAAGAAAAAGTTTAGTTTAGAAATAAGTTTTTTCGTTTTAAAAGAAGAGATGCTCAGGCTCGGTTTTCGGAAAACCGACCCCACCTGAACACTGACAATCCAAAAATCAGGCTGAGCCAGCTCGGTACTTTCGCACGTCCTCAGATCTGAATCGAGGCAAAACGTCATCGCTACGTTATCGCATCTCGGTATTTTAGATTCCATAAGTACTTCCCTCCCCAGGAGATCCAGCACCATTGCTCATACAGAAACAGGGGTAGCAGTGTACTTGTCACTCTCCAGTCCCCAGTGACATTGCTCAGTGCCACTGCTCATACAAAAACAGGAGGGGTGGCAGTGTTCTTGTCACTTGACAAAAATTGACTGGAAATTAATGTTATTGAAGTTACTAATAATGTAGGAACAAAAATAGAGCCAAATTATGTGATTTTAGCATTTTTATCAATTTATAAAAAGAAAAATAAATAAATACAGATCTAAAACCAAAACACAAAGTTAATACAGATCTAAAACTAAACCCAAAACCAAAATATGGGGGTCAGTGAACATCCCTATTAAAAATCGACAGAATTTCACCCTGTGGTAACGACTTGGGAAATGTAGTACCCGGCAGTGAAGAATTAGTGGGTGACTCCCTCAAACTGCCCTGCAAACAATCACTGACCGAGGTGGTAGAGAGTCTACACAGCTGCTGAGGAGCACTACCCAACCCCCAATATATTAACCTTGCATCTACCAGAGAGCACTGACCTTCCAGGGTGACTGGGCAACTGTGAGATGAGTTTTGGGGTTCACTACAGCCTATGTTTCTGTGACCTGTACAACATAAGGGAGAAGAAGGCATTCTAGGTTATGACAGATGAAGAGCGCAGATCAGAAGGTAAATTGTGTTGAGTGTTTACACTTGAATCTTCTTTTTTCCCCCCTGTCATTGGTAAAATTGCTTCAATTTTTGTATCATTAGTATTTTCCTATAATGTGCACCCAGCCTAAAAGGGCAATGTAGAACCACCAAAGACATCAAAAACATGTAAAAAACTCAAAAGAGCATATACTGATATGCAGTGATGCACTTTTCAAACTTTTTTTTAATGAGCCAAGCAGGACTAAATTGATGGACTAAATTGAATGTAGTCCTTTTGTAGCTTCCATACATAGATTTACTTTAACAAGAAGAGTCCAGGACCGGCACTAGCCCTGTAGTCCTAGAAACGTCAGTATGCAGGAACAGTCATGGGCTCTCTGATCGCTCCCCTCCAAGCCACCCAGAGGGTGGGGGGCTCGAAGCTAAGTAGGCTGGGCTCGAAAATGTAAGGGAGGGGAGTTTTTTTATTAACATTTATTGATTTTTTTCCTTGTTCTGACAGGTAATATATCTCAAAAAGCATGCACTGTGAGATGTCTCACCTATCAGAACCATGTCTAAAATACCTGCCTTTCTTCCTGGCGGTTTCACCAACTGCAGCTAAATAATTTGCACGGTTTGTATGCTTGGCACTTGAAAAAAGTAAGGATAACATGTTTAAACCGTGCCACTTGAAAACATGCTATTTTTTGAGCGGCTTGTACTTTTGTTAAACCAATGATTTCCAAACAGCACATTATATCAACAAAAAAAGTGTGTTTTGCAAAACTGTACTTTAGTAATTTTCCCCTTAAGACTCTTTCAAGGTGAATCCTGGTAGGGGTTGCCACTGTGGACCATTTATATGCAATGTGCAATATAGCCACAATATTAAAGTCTCTTTGATGTTTCTGCCAGGCCGGTATTTTAGGGTTACATAATGTTGTTTTTATTCTATCTTGGTTTATGGTTTCTCCAAATTAAGATTCTAAAAAAAATGTTCATTATTTTTTATTGGTAGCATGATAAACTAGGAGAGGATTGTGTCTGCTTGTATTGTATCATTCATTAAATAGCAATTTGATGCCAGTTATCTAACGTATTATGCAACTGTGGACATTGAGAAGAAAAGTTTATTTATAAAGTCAGTTGTAAGTATCTGTTAATTCAACTATATACACTTCCATCCATTATTTATTGTCAGTGTGGGCTGTTGTTTTGTTGTTTGTTTATTTGAGAATCGTCCACTTTAAATATTTGACCCACAAAAGAAAAGAGACTTCATTTTGCCTCGAACAGGTTTATATGTTTGCACAATATTTCTTAGAAACATCACATAGTACAGTATTAACAAACACCAGATGTCTACCTCTTAGCATGACATACATTGCCATGGGAGGAGGAAAATACCATGCAATTTTTTTTGCTAAGAACTGCAACCCAGAGTAACCTTTTTTTTATCAATTAAGGCAAACCAGAGCTGCCGTTTTAGTGTTATTCTGTTTTTTTGTGTCACTTGACTTATTTGAAAAGTGAACTATGATGGACTATACAACTGTTAGTAAAAATAAGATAGATTGATTGAGCAACTTCCATTTCTTTATTTGTCTGAGAGGCATGTTGGTGTCAGTAGCTGAGGGGGAGTGCTGACATTGGATTGCTATTTGGAGGCTTCTGGGGTACCTCTTTGGTAAGTTGTCTCTCAATTTAAAAACACATATGTATGGCCCAAATATATGGGACTCTCATTGTTTAGAGTTAGGACCACCCTATTAGCAAAAGCGCCTTGGAGAGGCGGGTGGCTTTAACATACATTTGCAAATGTGTGCAAGTGAGACTTTTGCGTTTTTATCTACAGTAGAAATAGCAGATCTGTTGCTGGCTATAGCAGTGTGCTGGGAGACCTCTCTGTGTGTTTGCTCCTTTTAGGATAACCCCACGCTTTCACGCACCTGCTATAGCCTATAGATTGATTGAGCAACTTCCATTTCTTTATTAGTAAAAATAAGACACCTATCTTGCTGTCACAAGGGAGTTCTGACAGTTGGAGGGCTTGAGTATACTGCTCATTTGGCTGTGAATCTGAGTCTCCCATTTACTGCAGGAACTTCAAAACATTGCGCTCTTATGTCTGGAAAAGTGTAGTGTTCTACAACGCTTGTGTGACACCAGCCCTTAATATAACGATCACTTAGTCAAACAGCATGGACATTTACAACATATACTTTGAGCAGGAACAGGACAAGGAGTATCTAACCTAATTCTTGGTAAATTCCTGATATACATTAAAGTCTACACACATAATATTGCAGTATGATAATGTTTTGTTTTTACTGAAGGGTTAATAAAGTAAGGTACAAATCATCATTCCTAAAATCTCATGACAGCTTTCCAAAAGCCTTGGGCTCAATTTCAAGCTGGATCAATGGTTCCCTGAAGTGAATGGAGAGAGAGGGTGGGCGTCCAGTCATTAGGCCCATTTCGAATCTTTTGACCAATCAGTCAGATGTCAGGCTAACTAACAGTTTCATCCACAAGGTGTTTTTAAAAAGGCTGTCAGTTTGCCCAGTCCCCTCTCATTACTCAGGTAAAGAGCCTGGAATCCTTCATAGAGAAAGAAAACTTCTATTTGTTCATAATTTAACTAAACTGGACATCTGCTGTTTGCTTGTGAACTAAACATGAGGTCCTTCCACACTTAGAGAGTAGTATTTAATGTATTAGTTATAGCCAGATATGCAAGATTTATTTTGTTGTTTTATTTGTTTTTCATCTTTAATAAAACTAGCTGAGTCTAGTAGTACCATAGCCAGCCTGCTGTGACTTTTTATGGCTGCTGTGTGAAAGTACCACATCTACCTCAGGAGATGACGTCTCTTCCCTGAGCTTGTGATACTAAATAGATAGATAGGCATGGTCCAATTCATCATTCCTATAAATCTCATGATTACATATAGAGTGGAGTATGTAATTGAAATTTCGACATTGAACATGTCGACACCATAAGGGTTGACAATCATAATGTCATATTGTCGACACAGTTAAAAGGTCATCACTCTGAATATCGGCATGTTCATTAGGTCGACACAGTTAAATGGTCGACATTGTGAATGTCGACAGGTTGTAAAGTCGACAGTCACAATGTCAACATAAAACAATACATTTAAACTGGCAATACAGTAAATAAAAAAATGGAACTAAATGTACAAGAAGAAAAGCATGCCTGCTTCCCAAGCAGCTTAACCGACCCTAGTGTTGCCAGCCTAGGCTGGTAGTAGCAAAATTGGAGGGCCTCTCTAGGGAATCCAGCCCCATGCTGACCAACCTGGGTCTGGTTTGGCTTTATTACATGGGGACCCAACGCTGCGAGTTTCCCTATTATAATGCCACCAGCCCTTGCAAAGCCTAGTGTTGGTAATAGTAAAATTGGGGGGACCCCATACTTTTTTGCCCCTGATTTTGCTAGTACCAGCCTAGGCTGGTAGTAATAGGGTTAGTGAAACTGTTTGGGCAGGAAGGCAAGCATTTTTTTGTTACATTTAGTTCTGTTTTTTAATATTTACTGTATTGCTGGTTTAAATGTACTACTATATGTCGACGTTGTGACTGTCGACTTTACAACCTGTTGACATTCACAGAGTCAACCTTTTTACTGTGCCGATCTAAGCAACATGCCAACATTTACAATGACGACCTTTTAATTGCATCGACATTATGCCTGTCGACCTTATGGGGCCGACACTGTGAATGTTTGACATGTTTAATGTCATCATTGCATACCCAACCCGAGAGAGAGAAATATTCATGATATATTTTGCAGGACGATTTATAGCATTGAGCTGACAATTTTATTAGCAGTAAATTGATTCATCAATCTAGTAAACAAAATGTTACCTCACTCCCCCACCAAATCAGGGAAAAGTTGATCACACCCACAACCCAGTACCACACCTCCAGTCTACCTAACCACACTTGACATTTAAGGGTATGTTTATAAGCTTTTGGGGGTTTTATCTTGTTTTAAGAGCTCAGCCTTTGGAAAGCGATTCACAAAGATTGCAGAACTGTGTGTAGATTGCAGATTTTAGTGTTCACAAAGTCTATGAAGCAGGAGATCACTTTCAATTGCACTTGTCTGTAGGCACATTTGTGCACATAAAGAAACATTTCCGGTCCATAGTTCTTGCAGTTCATAAATGATCCTTAAGCATACCTCCCAACTTTTGAGGTTGTGAAATCGGGATAATGAGCGACAGCACATGCACAAGACGGGGAACCTCTGCCCCTGTAGTCTCTGTCGAAATAAAAGCACATAAAAATGGTTTACAGTCATCCAGGTCCCTCAGTGTCCACTGGGTCCCAGGTAAGAGCCTAATGGATGAGGATGTTCAGGCTCTGGCCCCCAGCCACCTCCCAATCACCCCTTCAGTGCCGCATGTAGTGCTATGGAGTGCAGCAGTGGATGGGACACACATTACAAGTATCCCACCCCAGGACGGATATGCTCACGAGTGTAACAGAACTCTTAAATCAGGACTGTCCCATCTAAATCAGGATGGTTGGGAGGTATACATTATGTCAGTGGTTCCCAAACTTCTGCAGTTCTCGGCACCCTTAGAGTCTCCAAATTTTTTCAAGGCACCCCTCCAAAATAATTACTGAGCAGTCCTGTTTTAGAAGTAGTTGGGTCAAAAAATTGTAATAAGTATTTAGGTCACGACGAAAATACTTATTTAGTTGTATGCAAAAATGCCCCCTCTGCATCCAGACACTCTGCCCCCTCTGCATCCAGACACTCTGCCTCCTCTGCATCCAGGCACGCTGCCCCCTCTGTCACGATGTCCCCTCCTCTGCCCTCTGTCACGCTGTTCCCCCTCCTCTGCTCTATCACACTGTCCCCCTCCTCTGCCCTCTCTCACGCTGCCCCCTCTGCCCTGTGTCATGCTGTCCCCCTCCTCTGCCCTCTGTCACGCTATCCCCTCCTCTGCCCTCTCTCATGCTGTCCCCCCTCCTGCCCGCTGTCCCCCTACTCTGCCCTCTCTCACGCTGTCCCCCTCCTCTGCCCTCTCTCACGCTGTCCCCTCCTCTGCCCTCTCTCATGCTGTCCTCCTCCTCTGCTCTCTGTCACACTGTCCCCCTCCTCTGCTCCGCTGTCCCCCTCCTCTGCCCTCTGTCACCGATGTCCCCCTCCTTTGCCCTCTCTCTCACTGTCCCCCTCCTCTGCCCTCTCTCATGCTGTACCCTCCTCTGCCCTCTCTCACGCTGTCCCCCTCCTCTGCCCCACTGTCTCCCTCCTCTGCCCTCTCTCATGCTGTCCCCTCTGCTGCCCTCTGTCCCCCTCTGCTGCCCGCTGTCCCCCTCTGCTGTCACACTTTCCCCCTCTGCTGCCTGCTGTCCCCCTCTGCTGTCACACTGTCCCCTTCTGCTGCCCGCTGTCCCCCTCTGCTGCCCGCTGTCCCCCTCTGCTGTCACACTGTCCCCCTCTGCTGCCCGCTGTCCCCCTCTGCTGTCACACTGTCCCCCTCTGCTGCCCGCTGTCCCCCTCTGCTGCCCGCTGTCCTCCTCTGCTGTCACACTGTCCCCCTCTGCTGCCCGCTGTCCTCCTCTGCTGCCCGCTGTTCTCCTCTGCTGTCACAGTGTCCCCCTCTGCTGCCACGCTGTCCCCCTCTGCTGTCAGATTGTCCCCCTCTGCTGCCACACTGTCCCCCTCTGCTGGCCGCTGTCCCCCTCTGCTGCCACATTGTACCCCTCTGCTGCCCACTGTCCCCCTCTGCTGCCACACTGTCCCCCTCTGCTGCCCGCTGTCCCCCTCTGCTGCAGCACTGTCCCCCTCTGCTGCCCGCTGTCCCCCTCTGCTGTCACACTGTCCCCCTCTGCAGCATGCTGTCCCCCTCTGCTGCACGCTGTCCCCCTCTGCTGTCACGATCCTTTTCACTCTGCTCCGCGCCAGCCATAAAAAAAAGAGAACACAGAAACTTAGCAATCCGCCGGGCGCCGGGACCCAGCAGCCTCCTCTCTCCCGCAGCTGTCACTGAATAGTGACAGCTGCAGGAGAGAGGAGGCTGCTGGGTCCCGGCGCCCAGCGGATTGGTAAGTTTATGTGTTCTCTTTTTTTTTTTATGGCTGGCCCGCGGCACCCCAGTGACAGCGCTGCGGCACCCCTGGGAGCCGCAGCGCACACTTTGAGAACCGCCGCCTTATGTTCTCTTTCATTGAAATGTACCATTATCAACATATACATATTCTTGAGAACATCTTTTATATCAATCTGTACCATCCTACCTGTCTTGCTTTGCCCCTCCCAGAGTTCCCCTGGCCCCGGACCACTGCCATGTAATGGTCATCAAGCCCCGCATCCACAAGCATTCCATTGGGTGTCTACTCTTCCTGGAGCAGTGGCGGATCCAGGGCAGCGGGGCAGCACACTGTCACTGCCGAGCGGACCTGCACATACTGTGCAGCCGCCGGCAGCCTTAGAAATTAGAAAGGGGGCGGGGCCTAAATCCCCCCCCCCCTAAAATCGCCCGGGGTATAGCAAAAGTCTGGATCCGCCTCTGTCCTGGAGATCAAGCAGAACCTGCAAAATTTGAGAGCCTACCGGACATTCCGGCTGAGTAGGCAAGTGTGTGTGCACTGTGCTATTAGAAATACTATTTTTTTCTGCTATAAGCACTTTAAAGAAAATATATTAAAAAAACAAAACCAAATATATAATTTCCATTGCAAAAATTACCCCAAATCTGGTAGATGATAACTGTGCTTTGTCGTGCCCAATAAGCACATGTACCCTACAGCAGGCTTATTCTTTTATGGTCTTAGGCTGTCAGGAGCAATTTGTTTTTATATGTTAGCATTATGGGCCCTCATTAGGCTACGCAGTATGAGAAATGCAGGATCTCTTGGTGATGTGTTCAACGGTTATTATAATTTGTTAAACTTTCAATGCTTAAGGGTAATGTTCATAAAGCTTTCCTGTTTAGAAGTGATAGTTAACTGTAAATTACTATTGTGGCTATTTTTTCTATATTTTATATAAATACCATATGATGACTATGTATGTCCTGTCTGGTGCATTTAAAAATAACAACGCTTACGTTACAATAAGCAAAGCTGAATAATGATAAAAGAGTGCCTAAGTTTAAACAGATCCTATACATAGTTATTTTGCTGGCAATTATAGATCATATCTGCAGGAAAATCTGTTCCTAATCATCCAGACTTGAATGGGTAGAGTAATCCTTTCCATATTAGATGTCTTAACCAATAAGTAGTACTGGTACATGTAATAAAATAAATATAACGGCAATTCTTTTGCACGGGTGCCAGGTTTGCAGCGCTGGTTGTCTATTAGGCCCTCAGGTGGGTTAACTACAGGAATGTTTGGCTCATTCACTTACGTTAGTCCAACTTTGAAAATGTCATTCCAAATTTCACAATTTGTCTCTCAAAGGTATGGCAGTCGTCCTGTGACTGGGATGAAACTAATTGCTTCAGTTAAGCATTTGAATATTGTAGCAAGGTTCCTAAAATATAATAATTGAACACAATCCATGTTGTGAATATGGGAACAGCCACGTTGACAACAAGTCATAGTAGAAATCTGTTTTTCTGGTATAATATATATATGAACATACAAATCACCATTATGTTCTACTTATTATGTATTTATGGTAGTATGCAATCATCTTTATTTTTTGGCCTCTTTCAAGTTCACAATTCTGTGACCAGTATAAGGAGACAATTTGCAAATTAGACCCAGGTCTTCATTTCTCTAAATTTATGTCAATAAGTGCCTGTCAAATCATGATCCTCTGTTGTAGTATGAATTCATTAGACCAGTGGTTCCCAAACTTTTGCAATTCGCGGCACCCTTAGAGTCTCCAAATTTTTTCAAGGCACCCCTCCAAAATAATTATTGAGCAGTTTTAGAAGTAGTTGGGTCAAAAAATTGTAATAAGTATTTAGGTCAGGACAGAAATACTTTTTTAGTTGTATGCAAAAATGCCTCCTCTGCATGCAGACACTCTGCCCTCAGGCACTCTGCCCCCTCTGCATCCAGACACACTGCCCCCTCTGCATCCAGACATACTGCCCTCTCTCACACACTGCCCCCTCTGCCCTCTGTCACGCTGTCCCTCCTTCTCTGCTCTGTCACGCTGTCGCCTCTCCTCTGCCCTCTCTCAGAATGTCCCCCTCCTCTGCCCTCTCACACGCTGTCCCCTCCTCTGCCCTCTCACACGCTGTCCCCTCCACTGCCCCTCTCACGCTGTGTCCCCCTCCACTGCCCCTCTCATGATGTGCCTCCTCCACTGCCCCTCTCACACTGTGTCCCTATCCTCTGCCCCGCTGTCCCCATCCTCTGCTCTCTGTCCCCCTCCTCTGCCCAGCTGTCCCCATCCTCTGCTCTCTGTCCCCCTCCTCTGCCCCGCTGTCACCATTCTCTGCTCTCTGTCCCCATCCTCTGCTCTCTGTCCCCCTTCTCTGCCCCGCTGTCCCCATCCTCTGCTCTCTGTCCCCATTCTCTGCCCCGCTGTCACCATCCTCTGCTCTCTGTCCATCTTCTCTGCCCCGCTGTCACCATCCTCTGCTCTCTGTCCCCATCATCTGCTCTCTGTCCCCCTCCTCTGCCCCGCTGTCACCATCCTCTGCTCTCTGTCCCCCTCCTCTGCCCTGCTGTCCCCATCCTCTTCTCTCTGTCCCCCTCCTCTGCCCCGCTGTCACCACCCTCTGCTCTCTGTCCCCATCCTCTGCTCTCTGTCCCCATCCTCTGCCCTCTGTCCCCATCCTCTGCTCTCTGTCCCCCTCCTCTGCCCCGCTGTCACCATCCTCTGCTCTCTGTCCCCCTCCTCTGTCCCGCTGTCACCATCCTCTGCTCTCTGTCCCCCTCCTCTGCTCTCTGTCCCCATCCTCTGCCCTCTGTCCCCATCCTCTGCTCTCTGTCCCCCTCCTCTGTCCCGCTGTCACCATCCTCTGCTCTCTGTCCCCCTCCTCTGCTCTCTGTCCCCATCCTCTGCCCTCTGTCCCCATCCTCTGCTCTCTGTCCATCTTCTCTGCCCCGCTGTCACCATCCTCTGCTCTCTGTCCCCATCATCTGCTCTCTGTCCCCCTCCTCTGCCCCGCTGTCACCATCCTCTGCTCTCTGTCCCCCTCCTCTGCCCTGCTGTCCCCATCCTCTTCTCTCTGTCCCCCTCCTCTGCCCCGCTGTCACCACCCTCTGCTCTCTGTCCCCATCCTCTGCTCTCTGTCCCCATCCTCTGCCCTCTGTCCCCATCCTCTGCTCTCTGTCCCCCTCCTCTGCCCCGCTGTCACCATCCTCTGCTCTCTGTCCCCCTCCTCTGTCCCGCTGTCACCATCCTCTGCTCTCTGTCCCCCTCCTCTGCTCTCTGTCCCCATCCTCTGCCCTCTGTCCCCATCCTCTGCTCTCTGTCCCCCTCCTCTGTCCCGCTGTCACCATCCTCTGCTCTCTGTCCCCCTCCTCTGCTCTCTGTCCCCATCCTCTGCCCTCTGTCCCCATCCTCTGCTCTCTGTCCCCCTCCTCTGCCCCGCTGTCACCATCCTCTGCTCTCTGTCCCCCTCCTCTGTCCCGCTGTCACCACCCTCTGCTCTCTGTCCCCATCCTCTGCTCTCTGTCCCCATCCTCTGCCCTCTGTCCCCATCCTCTGCTCTCTGTCCCCCTCCTCTGCCCCGCTGTCACCATCCTCTGCTCTCTGTCCCCCTCCTCTGCCCCGCTGTCCCCATCCTCTGCTCTCTGTCCCCATCCTCTGCTCTCTGTCCCCATCCTCTGCCCTCTGTCCCCATCCTCTGCCCCGCTGTCCCCATCCTCTGCTCTCTGTCCCCATCCTCTGCTCTCTGTCCCCCTCCTCTGCCCCGCTGTCCCCATCCTCTGCTTTCTTTCCCCCTCCTCTGCTCTCTGTCCCCATCCTCTGCCCTCTGTCCCCATCCTCTGCTCTCTGTCCCCCTCCTCTGCCCCGCTGTCACCATCCTCTGCTCTATGTCCCCCTCCTCTGCCCCACTGTCCCCATCCTCTGCCCCGCTGTCACCATCCTCTGCTCTCTGTCCCCATCCTCTGCTCTCTGTCCCCCTCCACTGCCCCGCTGTCACCATCCTCTGCTCTCTGTCCCCCTCCTCTGCCCCGCTGTCGCGATCCCTCTCACTCTGCCCCGCGCCAGGCACCAGCCATAAAAAAAAAACATCAACACAGAAACTTACCAATCCGTCGGGCGCCGGGACCCAGCAGCCTCCTCTCTCCCGCAGCTTGTTACTGACGTCGATATTCAGTGACAGCTGCGGGAGAGAGGAGGCTGCTGGGTCCTGGCGCCCGACGGATTAGTAAGTTTCTGTGTTGTTGGTTTTTTTTATGGCTGGCCCGCGGCACCCCAGTGACAGCGCCGCGGCACCCCTGGGAGCCGCGGCGCACAGTTTGGGAACTGCCGCATTAGACGTAAAGCACATCTCCAAATAATTATTTTCCACCCCTTTATAAACAAAAAATAGATAGTGGAATACTTGTATAAAGAAGTTTGAAATATATGTTTATGTTTGGTGAAGAGAGAGGTCAGAGTGTCACAAAAATAGCATTATATTTCACTTTAGTGGTCATAGTATGCCTCATACTTGCCAGAAAAGCAAAACATAAAAATATATTTCACAGTTATTCATGCACTACATTTGAGCAATGCATACAGCTTCTCTGCTTAATTCCTCATTCCTCCATCCACCAGATACTTTAGCCCTCCAAATTATACCCAGCACACAGCCTCAAGTGCAAGAGCTATCAAACAGAACTATAATTCTCTTCCACATTGTGACAGTTTTCCTTCTCTTGTTTCGAAACAAACAAGTATGCTAAAATATGATTTAATATAATGGTAATAAAGATAGTAAAATGTTCAAAAGGCATCTTAAATTATATTAGGAATAATGCACCTGCTATTTAGGGTCTTAGTGCTATTTAGAGTAGAGATGCTCACAGACCCCCGTGAACTGGTTTTGGTTTTGGATATGGATTAGCTTCCTGTTTGGGTTTGGCAAAACTGACCTTATGTGTTTTGGTTTTTGGTTTTGGATTTTTTAGAAAAAAATCCTAAAATATGCTAAAATCACATAATTTTGCTCCTTTTTTGTTCCTACATTATTATTAACATCAATAACACTAATTTAAAATCATTTGCAGTCAACTTTGACCACCTCACAGGTCACAATATTATTTTTATACACTTTTGGACAAATACTGCAGCGACCTGGCTGGATGGTAAGCGACAGAGCAATGACACAAACACACTGCAGTTCCTAGCAAATCTAGGACACATTGGCACACAGCAGTGGCAGAAAAGAAAAATGGTGCAAGATGGAATTGTCCGCCCACCCTCCCACCCGCCGTTATGTTGGATCTTAAAAAGGGATCCAAAAATCGTGAGATCAGAGATCCGACGACGTAACAATGAAGTTTTGCCTTGTTTTCAAATCCGAAAAAGCGCGAAAGTACCGACTCTGCTAAGTTCGGGTATGTTCGGTTCTTGGGGAACCGAGTCTGAGCATCTCTAATTTAGAGTTAGTTGTTCAATACACCGCAAACTTTTTTAAGGGATTGTTTGCTAACAGCATCAATGCCTGGAAGGAGGAAACTGTTTATTCTATATGGAGAACAATCAGTGCTGTTTCTTAGACAAAATGTTCATGTGGACTCTCATCCAATACAAGAAATGTATCCAATCTTGTGCACTACTTAAAATATATTAAATTAATTAACTATTGTAGACAAATGGATGCCTACAATATAGATAATTACATATACAGTTGAATATATGAAGATGCTGCATATCACATTTGTCTTTTTTTCCTAGTAGTGTCACATCGGGATGGTTCTACTATAACAGAAAAGTCCTTCCCATGGGGTTATCTAATTATACATGTAAGCAGTACTCTACAAGAAGAAATCTGCAAAAGCAGCTAGAATATCTAACACACTTGAATAATGGATTGTGAATCTTTATGGATTGAACTTTACAAAATATAATGAATATTATTACTGCTATGGTAAAAGCACTGACCTGAGATAGTATTTTCGGAGGGAAGGCATTTTTTGCTCCTTGGCTCCACATGGTCTAGAACTGTCCGTACACGCGTCAAAAAGCTTGAAAATTGACTGATTGGTTCTATTAGAGTGTCACCATTTATTGCTATTTAATGATATCTCTAGTATTATAAGGAATGCACTGTGTGAACTATAGCTCTTTTTGGTATAAATCAGATTAGGGTATATCTATAACATTTACAATAGGTAAATAGGTAAATTTTGGCTATATGCTTAATCCATTTTAACAATGTTTTTTATTTGTATTAAATAATTATTTTAAGTACTTGGTGCTTTGCGCTCCTCTTTTTGTGCTCAGTATTTACAATAGGTGACTTTCTTTTAATTCAATTCAATGATATTAGTTTCGAATGTTTAATGTTGTGACTTTATAAACATTCATATAGAATTAGCCATTAGGCAAGCTGTCCTTTAATTCTAATAGTATATTATTTCTGTTAAATCAGGTTACAGTATATCTATAACATATACAATAGGTGATTGATTTTTTTTTAAAATTTAATTCAATGTTATTAGTTTTGAATGTTTAATGTTGCGACTTTATAAACATTCATATAGAGTTAGCCATTAGGCAAGCTGTCCTTTAATTCTAAATAGTATATTCTTTCTGTTTCCTTAGTATGGGCAGTGTGCAGTTTAAAATGCACTAGGCTTGTGTAATGTAATGTGAGATAATAATTGGCTATTTCACGGCTGTAGCTGTTGTTTTTATTTGCTAGTATATTAAAGGAATAATGGAAACAACTGTTTCCATCAGATGAAGACTAAGGGCTAGATTTACTAAGCTGCGGGTTTGAAAAAGTGGGGATGTTGCCTATAGCAACCAATCAGATTCTAGCTGTCATTTTGTAGAATGTACTAAATAAATGATAGCTAGAATCTGATTGGTTGCTATAGGCCACATCCCCACTTATTCAAACCCGCAGCTTAGTAAATCTACCCCTAAGGGACTCTGGCTAGTTTTATTATTTGTTTGTTCGGTGGTTCATATTCCTTATTTATTCTGCTAATAATGACTGAATGCTTCTGGACTGTAGCAGCTACTTTCATATAGTAATTTAATAAAGAAATAACATGTAAAACTATTCTGATCAAGTGAATAATAATTGTAAACTAGGGCATATTCATTAATAATTCTGGATACAAAGACTGTCTTTATATATTTATTTAAACACAATTCATATTGTCCTCACTCCTGATTTATAATTTTACCTTTTATAAATATTGAGCCTTTTGAGCATTTTTATTATATTATATTATAATATTATACCAATATTGTATCCAACCACATGGATATATTATTAGATACATCAATTGTTATTTACTCACATTAGACAGTAAATTATTATTATTATTATTATTATTATTATTATTATTATTATTATTATTGTAAATTTGTAAGGTGCCGCAGCTCTGCACAGTAGGGAAAACAGGACATACATAAAACTGGGACATACAAGGTAGACAAAATAAACACAGACATGAAAACAAAGGGTATGAAGGACCCTGCTCATTAGAGAGCTTACATTCCAAGGGGAAGAGGGCACAGCTGAAACAAGAGGAGCGGCTCAGAATGGAGATTGGGACAGTTGTGAGGGTGCATTACTGTGATATATATATATATATATATATATATATATATATATATATAGTGTTATCGAGGATAAGGTTACCTCCAAAAGGTCAGTGTAGGATCTGAATATAATGAGGTGCCCTTGATGCTGGGATGCAGGCTTAAATGTTTTGAGCAAAATATGAATTAATCCCTCATATTTTCATTTTGCTAGGTACACACATATATATGCAGTGTTAAGGATAAGCGCTGACAACAACTCTCTTTTTTTTTTCTATACATATGTGGGCATTTATATTGCCATGCAGCTGGTATCACACTTAATATGGGATATACCAAGCTCGGGCTTATGATTTAAAAAATATTGCTTTATTGTCATAGCAGCTGTCCATCAAGCCTATTTAAGGCTCATTTGGGTGTGGCTCACAAGCCAGCCCTTGCTAGATGTTAGCCCCTATACCTGGGAGGTTTGTGCACCTGATTTTTACTGCATTTTAATGGTGTTTTCAAGCATATAGGTCAGTGTAGTACCTGCATATAATGAGGTGCTGGGATGCAGGCTTAAATGTTTTGATCAAAATATGAATTAATACCTCATGTTTTCATTTTGCTAGATACACACACATATATATATATATATATATATATATATATATGTATATATATATATATATATATATATATATATATATATATATATATATATATATGCAGTGTTAAGGATAAGCACTGACAACAATTGTTTTCCTCTTTTTAGGATGTAAGCTCTTACGAGCAGGGCCCTCTTCCCTCCTGTCTCTGTACCTATTCTTCTGCTACAACTTCATTGTATCAGCTATGCTTGGAGCTTTTGGAGTCTTGGTATTAATTATTTATTGTTCTGTCCTGTTTTACCATGTATGGTCTACTGTTTGTATTATGTACAGCGCTGCGGAAATCTTGTGGTGCCCTATAAATAAAGGATAATAATAATAATAATAGTAATAATAATAATAATAATATTAATTCCTCCTAGTTTAAGTGGTGCCGGGTAAGGAGGAATGGCCTCCTACTTGACATATTAATGGCCTGGTATTTCTTCCAACACTTAATAACTTAGAGGTGTAAATGGATAGTTTAGTATCATATAAGGGAGATTGTGGGGAATACTGCAGGGTGAAGACATTTTCTGAAAAACAATATCATTACGAAAGATGTGCTTTTTGGTACCGGAAAGGGATTATGGGAGTCAGTAGATTGCTAGTCTACATATTGCCTGCAAATGAACGTGGGATCCTTGTAATGTGTAAAGACAGCATCCTGGATATTGTTAACAGATTGTAAACTGATCTGTCAAAAGGTTCTGAGCTGGTCTAGATAGCCAACGTCCTTGGAGATACCCCTCTAACATTGACATGAGACTTTTCCTTTGCTTTGAATAATATAATACCCGTCGGTGGAGCTTGTCCAAAACTTTTGCCCAGGTCCAGACAGCTTACCAGCTAAATTACAATGAGACTTTTTATATCTTATTTTTTTTATTTCTGAAGAATTTAATGTAACCTTAGGGAAGTAAAGTTCCTCTTAATAAACCTTAATTGAAGTATGTGTTAGGTATTAGAGTTAGTAATATAGATTAATATAATTTTCCAGTGTAATTGGTGTGGAATATATAAATATACCTAGTATTAAGATTTGTAGTGGATTTGATATTGTGATTACATAGTAAGAATTTCAGTTTTTTAGAATTAAAAAAGATTTGTTTGGTGTTTTGCTTTATTATTTGCTTATTATTTTCTTGTCCCTTGTTCGTGTGATAAGACACTCATGATAGATTCGTGGCATGTTTGTTAAAATGTATTGAAACTTTTTCTGCATTAAAATTTTAGATTGTTGGAATTCAGTATAAATATAGCCTACTAATCAGCATATAAATGCTTTTATGTATTCTATTTACTTCTTTTCCCATTCATTGTGTTTTCTTGTTACTTGGTTCTTTCCAACCACATGGTGTTCCCAACAATAACACAATGTTTATATTTCTTCCCAATGCTTAGTCAACTGTAATGCTTATATCAACTATAAATTCAACTCTATCTATATGTCTATAATATCTTGAGCTTCTATATTTGCTAGTTTTACCAGAAAAGTATTTTTTTTGCCAAATGTTAGTCTTTAGCCTTTTCTTCTGGCATTGGATTGTTAGTAGAATTCTAGGATACTTTTAATGTGTTCTGCAAGATAAAGAAACATATCATGACTTTTACGGACTGAACACACTAAAATATATTTCAGACTTTTTATGAACGGAAACTGAAATCTATAGTATTGATTAATCTGCTGCCTATTCAGTATTAGGTTAGTAATATCATCATAAATTAACCCATTTACTGTGGGGCAAATTAGGAAATGGTTACCATGATTTCAAACATCTGTATCAGCACCACGGAGAGCAGATCGGGCTGTACTGTACCTGGCTGTATTGCTCTTGCTACACTTATTACCCAATGTAACTAGGACATACAGCTCTAAGTTATAAAAAAGATCAACGACATTCACATAATAATATGAAGGTTATATTTTAGAATCAAACTGATTTACTGGTTAAGTATGTGGTTCTTGTTGGTCTATTTAAATATACTTTTTTTAATGTCATTTCTGTACCAGTTATTGTAGTCATAACTAACCCACTGTTTGATATTCCCAAAAAATGTACTCCTTGATAACTGATTTTTTTTCTTTTTAATTATGGTCCATCTTTAAAGGGGATGTCCTGTTGTTGAGCAGTAAGGCAAGAGAGACTGTGAGTTGTGCAGACTGAATTCAAATTGTAGATCAAACTATAGTTCTCATCTGCTGTCTCATGTCCCCCAACAGGTCTTCACTTCTGCTTCAGTGTCTGTTGCTGTATTGCAACTGAAATCTAATGCAAACGTGAATCATGTTGGCACCATGTGGGAATGAGCAGTAACTTGGCCTTAGGTTTGGGTCTTTACCAGGTATATTGATAACAGTCAATTTGACTTGCATAGTGTGTCCTCTCCAGTAGTGTGTTTAACATTGCTACCAGGCTACCTGCCAATAGGTCCATGAATTTTGTGTAATACCGAGCGGAGAACTCATGTGGATCAGGTGCTGAGGACAACTTAAGGCCTGTGATAGCCTGAGATGTTTCCTCTGAAGATATTTTGGAATGAAGGAGGTCTACTCGGAAAGAACTGAAGAGGAGGAGCTTACATGAATGAATATATTGCTTGATTGGAGCTGTGATCGACTGCAAAGTCTGAGCTCAGGAAATTTTACTCTATATAGAGACATTAAATTGAGTGGATATTTCAATTTTGCATGGGTTGTAGGTCAAGTTACATCTGTTGTCTTTGATGACATGCACCCCATTTCTCATACACTCTTAATATATTGGTCAAAAGAGAGATTGCCTTGTTGCTACTGTCAAAAACATTGCTGCAGCCAAATTAAGGGTCTTAGTTGCCTTTTCAGAAAGGTACATGATCAAATGTCCCCTAAAAAAAAGAGACCCAATCATGATAAAGTTTGTGGTATACCATTTATGCTTGCAACACACTTCTAAAATCAATGTCTCTAGCTCTGCACAGATAATAATCAATTTCACACAAAAGATGGATTTGTAGTGAGGGATATTTCTTTGGTTAAGTTAAGCTCAAGAAAAGTGGTTGCACGGTCATATGTATATGATATATACTAGTGTATATCCCATTAGGGCTTGATTTGTAAGTTGAAGATTCTTGAACAAGTTCTTGCTAGTCTATCTTTGCAGAAAAAAGTAGGTAAGATCTCCCTGGGTGGTCTTCTTTTGATGGTGTGTCATGTGAAGAAATCAGGAGTGGAAAGTTAATGTCTCAAGGGGGGTCTGTAACTGGAAACCTAATATTGGGTTTCATTAAGGTGATCATTGGCATCACTGCGCCTGGTGGGGGCTCAGAAAAAATATTCATGATGAACTAGAAAAAAATAGTGATAGAGGCAGCCTTTGGGTCTTCTTCGGATGGGGGCTTAGTAAATAAGTACCCATTCAAGAATCAGGTTATGAGAGGGTCTGTGAGAAAAGTGAAACTGTGCGGAAAGGTTGTCTGGTAGGAAGCTTCTGTAGGTGTGGATGGTCTACATGATTAAGGGGGTTACATAATGCTTGGGGGAAGGAAGGTCAAAGGGGGCTGCACTTTGTGGGTTATATTTAATAGGTCATGGACTCAGCAGCATCTTTGGGGAGGGGTGGGCTGAAAATGAATAATAAATTGTGATGTATTAGGTAAGAGACAGACAATCTACTAGCAAAATATTAATAAATACAAATACACAAAGTGTAGTACCTTGTGACAAGAACAGTCACTATATAAGAAACAGCAGAAACAAAATAAAAAATTGGATGTATGCCAGAAGTGCTTGCAAAGTCCTAACAAATGTCCTTACAGAAGCAGCAAATTTGGGTCTTATGAGCTGCAAGGCTCAATGGGGATGGTGAGTGATATTATTCTGTTTAGCAGAAAGGAGGAGGGTAAGTGATCTGTACTAGGCAGGATGCTAAGTCTAAGGAAGGGGAGAGGGACAAAACAAAGAGCAAAAAAAGAGAGGAGGGTTTGACTAGGATAGATAGGGAAAGAGGGGAGCAAGAAGGGAACGGAGAGGTTAGAGGGGGGGGATGAGTGAATAAAGGGGAAGGTCAGAACAATGAGGGAGGCTCTAGAAAAGGGTCAGGGTGTAAGATCTGGGATGTTTTGGTGTCACTGGGAGTTAGGGCTTTCCCAGTGTTACAGGTGCACTGAAGGATCACAGAAGATAGATATCTACAGTTGCACCTCACTTGTGTGGATCTGACACAGATCCGTGATGAAATGTGCTTGGTAGACCATCCTTGCTGGATTCAATGATGACAGCAGTTGGTGATGCATTAGAGTATCTTCAGCACCAAGCCATGGGCAAGAACATAAATGACTGATTAAAGGAGTTTGAATCACTGTTAATTCACAGATGCTGGCAAGGTACTGATAGGTGGGAGCTCTGGTCTGATGAGTGCCAGAGACCATGCCTGTAGCCTCAGGGTCCACTGATATATGGATGCACTCCCTTTAGTCTAGTGTCGAAGGCCCATGATGGACAGGCGACTAGGCTGGAAAGTCAAGGATGGAACAAGTGGAGACTAAAAAACTGGCCAAGTGGAACATGACATGGTTCACTGATCACCTGCGGCTGATAGGCCTTGGTGAAGTGATTTTCTGCCTATAAATTTTCAAATAATGTCATGCCCCCCACATAACAATTATTCTATTTTGACTCACCTGTTTCGGTTACTTGATAACTGGATTTGAAAAAGCTGATGTAGATAAAATACATTGTAAAATGCAATCAAACGTTCATTCTACCTCTGTTCCTGCAATGGCAAAACCAATCCTTTCTGCTTCAATTTAAACAAAACATCAGACACAGGAGTAAAAGACTGATTACATAAAACAAGCAGGGATAGAATGGGCAGGGTAGGAACAACATGTAACCAATCAAATACCTGGAATGTAAGAGCCGCTCAGAGCATTTTAAATCATTCAATTCCTACATCTGTAGGCAAGTTTGAAGTGGAAGAAGCTAGGCCAGCATGCACCTAAGCTAAATCTAAATATTAAATCATTAACAGCACAGAATAGTAATGTGAGGCTCCTATCAAACTTGTGCAGTGAGATTGTGCAGTCAAACTCCCCTCTACATGGAACAAAGTTAATTTTTCCAATATGATCAATAACTCATTGTGGGTTGTACATTAACTTCCTGCTGTGGCATGCTGATACTTGCAGTTCAACAGCGGATAGAGGACTACAAACCACTGGCCTGCTTTACACTGTAACAGATCTTAGATAAACTATATCTCACAGTTTCCGAGATGCAAAATAAATCCATAGTCATTGAAATAATTAAAAAAAGATATGCAAACATTGTTTCATGCCCAGTCTTAAATTACGATGTTAAACTAAAGCGCAAGTTATAATAATTATTATTATCATCGTCGGTGATTTAAATATTACCAACATATTCCACTGTGCTGTAGGAGCCAGGCAATAAATAGAGATATTCATAAAGCAAATAAAAAGCAATGATGCTTAACAAAAAGAAGGCACTTGTCTTGGCAGCTTACAATTGATAGAATTACAAGCAACGAGCCAGAATTTCTAGTTCTGAAAAAGTGCTTTTAAGTACTGAATCCTGACACACTAAAAATACTAATTAAAGTCTTGGCCAACAAAATCAGAACTTTTGGCAGATAATTTATACAACAAACAGAGGTCTTTGGGTTCACTTTAGCATTTGAAATGTGACAGTTGCCCCTTTAAAGGACAGATCAGCCTAAAATGTAAGTTGCCTTATATAAAACAGTTTCAAACAGAGGTAGAACAATGCATCACTGAGCCCCATAGCAAACTTTGGGTAGATACTCGTCTATGCTGTTCTCACCTCCCGGGACCCTACTCTGCTCTCAACAGAGGAAAGCAGCAGAGGAGGGGGGGGCCTTTACTGTAGCCTTCAGCAAGCGGGGGCCTTCCGGCCCTGAAGCCAGCACACGCCTGCACCCCCTATTGTTGTACCCCAGACTATAAGTATTACAAAAATGTCTGTCTGTATAGGCAAAATAAACTGTATCAGCAAACAATCCCCCTCTCCCTGTAACTCTTCAGTCTTTAATAAACTGCTTATAGTGAAAACCCTTTTTATCTTTGTTAGAACCAGTTTTTTAAAATAACAAATTGTGACTGTATAGTATAACATATGTAAAATTACATGCATGCAAAGTTTATAAAAGAGATGCCTATGTTTAGTATATTTGACAGTGATAACCATAGTACTACATATATTTTATTAATTTAACATCCTTAGTCTGTTGTTTCTTTAATCATAACAGCAGTCCCAACCAAACCCAATTGGATTGCTCAGTTGTTAATTAGGACAACTGCAATAAGGCGGGGCCCATGTGTTTGGGCAGAGTGTTTGGATCTGTCCATTATGGTTGCCCATGTATGATGCCAAAATGGATACAGAGCCAGAAGTTAAGCACTTAAGCCAATTTTTGGAGATTAGTCTCTTCATCGGGCATGGCGAAAACTGAACACGATGTTCAAGATGTGGTCTAATGTAGATGATGTCCTTCTGTACAGGCATAAACACATACAGCCCCATTGTAGCTTTGTGAGTGAGCATGTGTGCACTGATGGGCGCCTAAATACTACACATCGCAGAAGCCTACGAGAGCAGGAGGGAGGAGCTGGGGGTGGAGCAACAGCAGAAAGTGCGGAAAAAGAAGAGCATGGAGGCCAGCAGCAGGAGAGAGAGGAGGAGGAGAGGAGGCTGCATGTGACACCCAGAGAGGGGGAGACATCAGTGTGGAGATTGGAGGAAGGACTAAGCCCCTAGCATCATATCCCAGGGGCGCACACAGGATTGTTAGGGTGGAGGGGGGGGAACCCCCACTTCCCCCCCACCGGAAAAAAAACCAAAAAACAAGAGCGCTGCGGGCGCATGCGCAGCAGCTCCGTTTCGGCAGCACTGAATTATACAGCAGCCGCTGCGCTGTCAAAGAAGTGTCTGCGGCGATGCTGTATACAATACAGGCTGCTTTATTTTATTTAACTACAAGTGGAGGGGGGGGGGGGCTATAGAGACTGACACCAAACCACCTAATATACACCCAAAAACAATGGCTACATTGCCAATAGTCAAAGATGGAGGAGGAAGAAAACCAGGTTTGTCTGTATAATTTGCAGGCAAGTGTGTTAGAATTAAGGACGTCCTACCAGGGATTAAACTGTTTTTTTCATAATTTATTAGCTTTAGAATTACCTCACTTATCCAAGGAACTGGTGGAGCACTAAATTAGGTTATTTTAGACCAAAAAAATGGTATTTTTTTCAAACATAGCAAAGCGAAACCAAACAAAACCAAAACCAAAACACGCAAGGGCGGTTTGGCAAAACCAAAACCAAAACACGACGGTAATCCAGATCCAAAACCAAAACCAAAACACAGGGGTCAGTGAGCATCTCTAAGTAATACTTCACATGTTCAAGTAAACAGCCAATCAGATTTTCCTTTCTGCAGAACTGGAGCATTGTCACCATATGATTGCAGATGCAATCATATGGTGATATTAACGTAAACTGTTGAAAGGGGAAAAAGTTAATGTCACACATACCAATCAATCAGATTTTAACAGTTACTTCTCTATTGCAATTTAGAAAATGAAAGACTAAATTTTTAAAAATAAATTTCAATTCATAACACCCCCCCCCCCCTTCCCCTCCACCTCCACCTAATGTGAGTGGTCAGCATAGGTTTCTATTTATTCTTCATAGATAGCAAATTGACTTTTTGGAATGTCTTACTTTCTATAAATTTGTGTTGATTCCTTCCTATAATCTTCTTTTCAGCATATGGCTTTGGGTATTTTCTAGCAATCTTTCACAAACATCACCACTGTTAAGTATATAAATAAGCTGTGGCTGCTCATATAAGGATTTGGCTGTGATGTATAGATTCATTTGCTGTTTTGATTTATTTTTTTATTTTGATATTGTAATGGGCATGTAATCTCTTTCTCTCTCTCTCTCTTCCTCTCTCTGTCTCTTCTTCTCTCTCATCCCTCTCTCCTTCTCTCGTTCACTCTCTCTCTCTCTTGTCTATATCATTCTCTCTCTCCTCTCTTTCTCTCTCCTGCCTCTTTTTCTCCCGCCCCTCTCTCTCTCTCCTCCTCCCACTCTCTCCTCTTTCTCTCATTTCTCTCTCTTCCTTTCTGTCTCTCCCTCTTTCTCATCCCTCTCTTATCCCTCTCTACTTCTCTCCCTCGCTCCATCTCTCTCTCATTCTCTCTCCTCTCTCATTCTCTCATTACTTCTCTCCTCCTCCACTCTCTTTCTCTTTTCCCCTATCTCTATTCCAGATTAGCGCTATATCTCATTGAATGCTAGGGGGTAAATGTATTAAGCTGAGAGTTTTCCGACGGGTTTGAAAAACCAATCAGATTCTAGCTATCATTTATTTAGTACATTCTGAAAAATGATAGCTAGAATCTGATTGGTTGCTATAGGCAACATCTCCACTTTTCAAACCCACCAGAAAACTCTCAGCTTGAAACATTTACCCCCAGGTCTTCCCCTAACAGAGATAATCTTGTCACTGGTGGGAGAAGCTTACTATATCGACCTAGCACTAAGAATTACAGGAAATCTCTCCTCTATGTGTTAATATGTGTTAAATATTTTAGAAGCGCCAACTAACACACAGGATCCACTAAATAACCAGTCTAATTATGAAAAATCCTGTCTCAACAGACACTACCATATATTGGTCTGCAAGCCCAAAAAAACAAATGCGTCACCATAGCAAAATTGTGTGGATTATTGTCAGTCACTTTCATCTGACAATATTGTCTCTGTTGCCAGAAATTCCCAACACAGATCCCATTAATCATATCTGACACTGCTAAACTATATATACAGTCTTACTTACACCTGAATACACCAATATGCTGCCAGACAGGGTGTTCCTATAGAGGCAGAGATTTTACATGGGGTCATGGGGCTGATCTGCTGTCCCACAGACTGATGTAGTTGAGATTTAGGCTTATGCACAACAATACAGCACCTCTATGACATAAATACTGGACCATCAGAATCTTTCTCTGGGGTCTCTCTGCTACTGTCTGGTTTCACAGATCAGTGCACAATAACATAACATGACATAGGAAATTATGACACTGGGCATAATGGTAAAATGCTGGAGAACATAATACTGAAACGTTATACTGTAATACATACAGTATATACAGTATATATAGGTTACAGGTTAATAACTATAGCAGCTTCACGGGAAATATCCAGGTATCCCATAGTTGCCTACTCTCCCGGAATGTCCGGGAGATTCCTGAATTTTTGGGAGTTCTCCCGGACTCCCAAGATAGCAGGCAAAAATCCCGGATTCCGAAGTCGCCGCTGTTGGAGATGGCGGGGGGCGGGGCTAAATGCGGCAACGTGGCCCCGCCTCCTGCTGCGATTGGGTAAAATGGTTAAAGATTGACAGGGGCTGAGCCTAACGGCGCACCACGCGAGGCCACGCCCCCTCGACGGACCCCCTCCCGGACTGCTGCCTCTTAAAGTTGGCAAGTATGAGGTATCCTTCAAAAGCTGGGAGGGAAAGTAATGTGACAGTTACCCAGGGCTGGTGCTAGGGTTCTACCCCATAGTATGCAAGTCAAATATAGAGCATGAGGTGGCAAAAAAAGTTTACTCACCCATTTTTTTTTTTACCTCCCTACTTGCTAGATTGTACTTTGGGCACCCTCTTTTTTAAAAATAATAAATTATAAATAAATAATTAGATAAATAATTAGATTTTATTTACTCACTCTTTTTTCTCCTGAAGTCTGGTCAGTAGATGCAGGGGAACTCTTCAAACCTCTTCTCTCTTCTCTTCTCTTCTCTTTTTTCTTTTCTATTTTTTCTCTTCTCTTCTCTTCTTTTCTTTTCTATTTTTTCTCTTCTCTTTTTTGTCTTCTCTTCTTTTCTTTTCTTTTCAATGGCTGCTCCACAGGAGGCGGAGCGATGCATGTTGGAAGGCGAGGGGGCGTCTGAAAGAACTTTATTCACACTGTCTGTCACTGACAGACAGTGTGATACTTCACCGAGGCGCCGCCGGACAGACTGTCACATGACGTCAGTGATCATGTGTGAGATGCGCCCGGCGGCCCGGGCGCATTGGGAAGAAGAGGACCGCGGACACTGACAAACACCCCGCCGCCGCTGCACTTCTCTCCCAAGTAGCTGACTAGATTAGAAGATCTAGTCAGCGGGCCTGCAGTTACCTGTCGCATTACTCACTGCATACCTCCCAACATTTAGAATCACAAAATCGGGACTAAAATAAGTTGCACCCCCTTTCAGCCTAAACTCCACCCACAAATATGTAAATTGTCTTACAACTCCCTCCATTATTTGTTAAACCACACCTCCTTGCAGCCTGTGAACAGGGATGTTCTGCCAAACTCAGGACAGTTGGGAGGTATGTCACTGGTCTAGGCATATTCTAAAGACCCACCGGGAGCCCCAATGGGGAAGAATCACGTCACTTCCTGCTGATGGCTGGGGCCCCTCAATGGAGGTGCGGTTTTATTTTGGGAGAGGAAAGAGGAAGTCCAAAGGGGAGGTTGAATTAGGTTCCCTTCAGAATCCTGTTCTTGAGCTCAGTAGCCCCACCTTTCACCCCCTACAATATGGTATTTACCCTTTTGCAGCATTGTGTTACTACTGTGCATGACCTGATTATAATATAATACCGGTTAAACCACTATTTTGGCTTTTTAGTTTCACTTTGACTTCCTTGAGTTTTTTAATTCTTTGACAGTAAATTGCGCCTGCTGCCCAGCATATAGTAAAATAAAAATAACGATGTTTGACAGTCCGTTCACTTAAAACAAGAAGAAAATACTGTATACAAGTGTTTCCATTTTGTGTGATTCTCTGCCAGTCGTCCTCCCATCTCTTATCTCCGCTCCATACTGTTCTCAAGCAGGTTTTTTTCATTTAAGAGCTATTAAAATGTCAGTACACTAGTGTGCACCAATATTTAATTATCTAGTCGTAAGTCAAATAAACAGCAGAACTTTCTCTTCTCTTCTACCATTCAGATGTGGATTCTGTAAATACAGGGTAGATATTTTTTGTGATGGAAGAACCTGACTTTTGTACGTGTTGAAATTTAAAGTTATAGCATTGTCTCCAGAGGGAATAAAAAGCTTACCAGAAGAGCAGCATTGGAGCATAGTAATTATTTTGTAAACAAAACCAAATAATAATAATAGACAATAGTGGAGTAGGGAAGATCGCAGGGCAAGTGATGTAAAGAATATTTTTTTTCTCTCAGCGGTCTTAAAGTTTGCTTCCCCATTACTAGTTAAAATACATCTGTCTAGGTTCCCTTATCACACTGGGGTGGGTTCTTATAACTGAATATCCCACCCTCTGTCACTTTACCCATTCTTCACAACAAATCACACATTTACTCTTGTCCATAACACTGCGTGTGTTCCTCTAAGTGCGTTATTTCTATCCATACCATAAACTGGCTGAATAGCTGCTGTATACAACATGACAAACACTGTGCTTGTAGAGATTTTGTGGCTGAACTTTTGCTAAAACAAAGCACTTGCTCCTTTTTGCTGTTCCCTCTCACCTTCTGTTTCATTGCATGTCACTTTGTTGTTAATATTGTATTGGTTTTTTGTTACCGATTTTACAGCACAGTGCAGTGGCGCACGGAGGATTGTCGGGGGGGGGGGGAGGGTTCTCCCCGCCAACCGGAAAAGAAAAAAAAACCACGAGAGAGAGCCGCTGCGCATGCGCAGCAGCTCCGTTTACAGCACCGCCGCGGACGCTTCTTTGACAGCGCCGCGGCTGCTGTACAGGACAGTGGCCACTTAGTTAGCACAGGGGGGGTTTCTAGAGACTCAGAAACCCCCCTGAGTGTGCCACTGCAGTGGTATATGTTGGCACTGTATAAATTAAGGAAGATTATAATATTAACCAGGGCGAAGACTGACAATGGGAGTGGTCATTGCTGTCACGTGCTCATTAGTTATTTGAATCTAGAAAAAAAATCCTTGACTAAAAAGAAAAAATGACCCCACCCGTGAAGAGCGTGGTCACAGACTGACAAATCCCTTGCCTAGGAACACCCAACAATAGCAATCACACTCTATTTGCTGCCCTAAACTGTTAATATTCTAGTATTTAGCCACAATAATTCATATACTTATGAAGATTTTTAATGTTTTATTTTAAGAAGTTGAACCATATTTTAAATATAATAAAAAATATTGACTAATTTCATGAGGCCCATTTCCACCACCAGAGTTGATGCTTTGTATAAAAAAAGAGGAGACCTTGAAAGGGTTCAGAGATGGGCTAACTTATTATTAAAAATAATGGACATGTTCAGTTATAATGAAAGACTTCTTCATCATTTATTTATATAGCACCACCAAACTGTACAAATGCTTTCAAGAAATCTGTATAAATCTCTGGATTTATATGGATAAAAGCGGATCTATGGCCAAGATCCAGTTTACAACTTCCTCATGGAAACTGATCAGATTAATTTGACCAATGACTTAAAAAACGCGTTGACGATCTCATTATTTTCAGTAATATATTTCTCGATGTTCTATCTTATAATATTTTGCCCATCACTGTTGCCAGGCTTATTAGTAAACCAGTAATAAATAATATAAACGTTATAATAAATTAGCAGCACTAATAATAACATTTATCAAGTTTGGTTGATGATTCTGCAAAAATTTGTACTAAAAGTAACATTATGATTAAGCTTATTTATTTTACAATTTAAGTTAAACTTAATAATGCTTTTAGTGAGTCGTAAACTGATGACAGTATAAGAAAAAAATCTCCCTGGCTCTTTAAGTAGGTTATGTAATTAAAAGTGACCTATGATCTTCTGTTGTTTAACGCTTTTACGATGTGATATTTTCATTATTGTTTTTGGCTGTTTTTCAAAGTTGGCACCTGTATGTGATTGGATTGTTATTGCTGAAAGACATTAACTAATTTAGCTCGTTATAGACCATGTGTAAAGCACGAGAGATTACTTATTTGTGTAGGAATCCATAGCTTTGAAGTAGATATAATTTTCCGTTGACGTTTTTTTATTATCTACAAGCTGACAGTGATTTATACTGAGTTTTAGACATTCTGAAAGTATTGCTGCTGTATTTAATTATTATGCTGCAGAGATTGGCCAATTTCATCCACGAGATGTTTGCACCCATAATTACCACTGAATGTCTGACTGAATTAACCTGGATTCCAGTAATGAACACAACAGTTAAATTCGTCAGAAAGTCAGTAGTAAATTTGGAAGCAGACAAACATCTCCCAGATGCAGTTGGTCAGGTTGACATCTATTGTATATATGATTAAGTGACTTGTTAATGTGAAATTAAACCAAAATAGTGAGAGATTACAGACAATTTCTCTCAGGCAATTGCTTGGGGCTTGTTTGATGACAAGCAATTTCTCAAGGAGCAGCTGCTCAAATGAAAGAGGTTGAGTCTGGACTTTGCCAGCCCTTTCAGATTACTAACTTACCTCTAACTAGACAAACCATAGAGAGATACGTAATCCAAATATACATAAAGTGCTGGTAATAAGCATTTATAGTAAGAGAGGTATTTCTCTGTAGCAGAGCCGGAACTAGCCAGCTGTGGGCCCCAGTGCAGGATGGGACGGAAGCAGGAACTGGGGCCCCTGACCCTCTGCATCTGCCATGGGCCCCATTATCTCCATGGGCCCCAGTGCATGGCACATGCCACACTAATGGTAGTTCTGCCACTGCTCTGTTGAGTGACTTTTATTAAGCAATTATGCTTATATACACACACACAGCGGTCAAAAAAGAAATTTAGAGGTAGCGGTATGGAAATTTAAAATTGGCAGTATGAAAAATGTAACGGAAATATAAGTGAATGGAATTGGATAGTTTTACACTGATGGTAGTAGGAGAAGTGGCGATATGGCATACTGTATGCACCCTCACTTCGACCACTATATATATTGTGTTGCTGTCACCAATTGTCCCCCTGGCCCTTCTTCCCTATTTATTGACAAATGTGCTGCCTGGCTTTCCCATTCCCTCTCTTCTGAACTTTTCCACTATTATTAGGGATTTTAACATCCCTACCAACTTTCCTATTGCTACTACTACCTCTCAACTCCTAACTCCCAGGACCTAGTGTTCTTCCTTCTTTGGGACATCTCCAACTTCTCAAATTCTGTCTATCCCCTATCTGATCACAATCTCCTTTCTTTTACCCTCTCTTTACCCCTTGCCCCCCACCTCCTCCACCCAAAGTCGCTCGCACGCAGTGTCCCCTCAACAGCATTGACCACATCATTTTTGTGTCCTCCTTCCAACTCCTCCTTGCTCCCATTTCTTCCTTACCCTGCCCCAATTCTGCTGTCTCTCTTTACAACTCTACACTCTCTGTTGCCCTTGATAATGCAGCCCCAGTCACGCCTCTTCGTCTTGGCTAATCTAAATCCCCAATGGTGGCACTCTCCTCCTACTCGCTACCTCCAAAAGTGCTCCCGCTCCTCTGAATGCCAATGAAGGAAATCCCGTTGCTGACGTTATCCACTTCAAATTCATCCTTTCCTCCTACTATTCTGGTCTCTCTCTTGCCAAACAAATCTATTTCACATCACTTATCTGCTCCTCGACACCTTTTCGCCACCAATTCTCTATAGTGCCCTCCCCAATCTCCTCCCCCTTGTTCATCACTGCTCTTGACTTTGCCTTCTACTTCAAATATATAATCAACTCTATTCACAATGATATTTGTTCTCGCAAGAGTCTCCTCCCCCAGCTCATCCTCTCTATCACTCCCTCTGCCACCCACTGCTCCTCCTATAACTGTGTCTGAGATACTCACTCTTTTCTCTACCTCTTCTTCTACAACCTGTCCTCGCGACCCTGTTCCTTCTCAGGGTTCCTCGGCTCCCTCTCTCCCAATACCTGTCATCACTCTGATTTCCTCTTTAACCTCTCTCTCTCCAATGGTATCTTCTCCTCGGCCTTCAAGCCTGCTCTCATCTTCCCTATTCTCAAGAAAACCTCCCTTGACCCATCCACTCTCTTCAACTATCACCCTATATCTCTGATTCGCTTTGATTCTAAAATTCTCAAAAGACTTGTCTTCAATTGTCTGACCCACTTTCTCTCTTCCCATTCTCTCCTTGACCCTCTCCAGTCTGGCTTCTGACCCCTTCACTCAAATGAAATTACCCTCATTAAAGTAATAAATAGGTCTTCATCAAACAGCTCTTTCTTGGTTTGCCTCTGAACTCTCTGGCAGGTCCTTTAGTGTCTACCTCTGATATTCTCTTTCTACACCACCTCTGGTAGTGAACTTATTCAATAATTTCACCTCCAATATCACCTCTATGTTGTTGACACGCAAATCTATTTTTCTTCCCCTGACCTCCCCCTGCCTTCTATCTCAAGTATCAAGCTGTCTCTCTGTTGTCACTACCTGGATGTCACAGCGCTTTCACAAACTCAAAACCTCCAAATCCAAGCTCATCATCTTTCCTCGTTCCAATGCTGCTTTCCCTTTCAGTTTTTCCCTCTCGGTTGATAACATAACTCTCTGTCCTGTCACCCAAACTTGTCACCCTTGAATCTGTCCTCAGCTTTACCCCTCATATCCAGTCCCTCACAAAATCCTGCCACTTCTTCCTCCAATAACTTTCTAAGATTTGTCCCTTCTGCTCTCAGTAAGCAACCAAAATACAGGTCCGTTCACTCTTCATTTCTCGTCTTGACTACTGCAAACTCCCTCTCACTGTCCTTCCTGTCTTTAAACTTTTTGACCTTCAATCAATTCAGGATGCTGCAACTAGGCTCATCTTCCATTCCAGTCGCTCTTCTTCTGCTACTTCTCTGCGTAAATCCTTTTATTGGCTCCCCATTTATTTCAGAATTCAGCTCAAGCTCCTTACCCTCACTTACAAAACCCTTACCCACACTTCTCCCCCATACATCTCTGGCCTTATCTCGAGGTACATACCTACCCAACCACTCCAATCTGCCTCTGACCTCCTCCTCAATTCCCCTCTCATTACCTCCACCCATGCTTAACTCCAAGACTTCTGCCGTGCTGTCCCCAAGCTTTGGAATTCCTTACCCCATCTCACTCAACTCTCCTCGAATCTACAGTCCTTCAAAGGGTCACTCAAAACTCAACTTTTCAAGCTTGCCTATTCTGCCACCTGTTGACCATCTTATCCATCTCCTCCTCTTCCTTTCCCCACAATCTCCATTTCATACCTGTTGGTTCTACTGTCGCCCACCACCCTCCCTCTAGAATGTAATCTCTCATGGGCAGGGTCCTCTCTTTCTATTGTCTCATGTCTGTCTGTGTCTTACTCCCTCATACTTCCTGTCATGTCTTTTATTACACTCTATGTGAGTCCCAATAGCATTACTCATCTGTACTACTTACGTGAATTACCTCATCTATGATTTGGTTACTGTATCTGGCACTACAGAATCTGTGCCGCCTTATAAACAAATAATAATAACTCCCTATCCTCCTGACCAGACTCTCCCCCAACTTTCAATCTTTCAAGTGCCCTCTCAAAAGCCACCTGTTCAGTATAGCCTATCCTTCCCCACCGGATACTACTCCCGTATTCTACAAGCTACAATTCCATATCTACTCTGAGTTCTATTAGCTCCTATTGCCCCTTAACTCTAGACTGAAGGGCCCGCTCTACTTTTGTATCATGTCTGCAACTCTTTCAACAACCTCTTCTGTGCTTGTTCTGTTTGTATGTGCATTTGTATGATTTGTAATTCTGACTGTCCCGAGCTGTGAAGTTTTGTGGCGCCTATCAAATAAACATTGATGATAATGATGATGATATATTTAATATAACACTACATAAATAAACAGCGTTACCATTATTATAATGTATAAAATCTGCTGCATTTTTTAGCTGCTGCCCAAAATTCCAAACAGAATAGATAGTATATTATTGTGGTAGTATATTTGAATATTTCACTGATTTGACAGCAAAATGTATTTACTTATTTTATATGGAAAGGCTAGACTGCTAATGTAAACAGTCACAGTTTTTTAAACACTTAGTATTTCAAAATGTTTACTGGAAACAAAATTGAACATGACAACTTAAACTTACAGCACAAACAGTATATTGACCTAGAAAACCAAAATGATTGTGCTGTCACTGGCTTAGCCAATGACAGCACAATGAATGTTGTGCAATGTTATAATTCCATCTGTCACTAGGTGGTGCAATTGAGTGTATCTTATAAAGTCAACTTATATAAAATATATTGTCTGTGCGTGTACCCTATAGTCCCCCTTTGGTATGAATTAAAAAATTAAATACATTTTTTATATATATATATATATATATATATATATATATATATATTATGAGGCACCACGGAATTTGCAGGCGCTATATACATAAATGTTGATGATGATGATGATAGTGCTTTAGTCATTAAGGAGAGCAAAGCAAATAAAGGAGTAACTTTGCTCCTTGGCAAATCCATGTTGCATTGGAGGGGGGGGGGGGTAAATTTTAAATTGTGGGAATACAATTATAGTTAGGATAGAGCATGTCCTAGATCAACTTTAAATTTCAGTGTAAAAATAAAGCTATCAAGTATATCTGCGCTACATGAAAAAGCAGCCAGTGTTTTCCTTGTATCCAAAATAATAAACTAATTTGCACCCCTTGTATTGTAACATAGTTTGTCCAGGTACAAATTTACTCATTTTCTTTGCCCTGCTCTCCCTAATGACTCATAATGCCCATAGTCTGTGAGATCTTAAAACAGATATTTATCAAATAATTTAATTATGCGTTTCTTATTGATTGATCTATGCCATGTATTGTATGTTTGACCCACTGATAAAAACTTATCGCAACAACGAATATCAAGAAAGCACTAAAAAACAATAAATGCCAATTTCATTTTCATATATATATATATATATATATACATATGAAAATGAAATTGGCATTCCATGTTTTGTTTTGTTATGCTGTATGTATGGACACTGCACAGTACCACTTATCTTTGACATTGATTTAATGTGGTATGGTGCTATAACTCATAGCAACCAATCAAATTCTAAGTGTAGTTTTTGTAAAACATTAAGGAAAACCAAAACCATTGATTGGTTTACAACACTTTTTTTGCACTATTTTTCTTAAATGTTCTCCACAGTGTAATGTTACAATGGCTGATTCTATGTGCTGTCAGTGTAGTAGTACTAATTACTACCTACACAAAGGTGCCCTTGGGGGCAACAACTCCTCTTTTAGGTTAATTGTCTCCGGTAAAATATACATTTAGCAATAACCCCGCTTAGCCCCAAATCTCTGAATAAGATGAAAATTTCTTGCGGGAAGCCTACATCTGGTTAATTTAACTCATTTAATTTATTTAATTGAATTAATAAATTAACAAAATGATTATTATCATAATATAAGCAAACATTGTTTTGCTAATAAATTATTATAATACTTCTCATAATATATATATTATTGTTTATATTTTCTAGCAGAACGGTGCTGCCAATCTCTTGGGGGCCTCAGTTTGATGGGCAGCACTCTCCCTACATGCCCACTGTGATATCAATCTGTCTGGCTGACTGCTTGACTTCACCCTCCCCATGAATTTCATGGTCTGTATATGATAGGCATGGGACAAAAGGCATTCTCTCTATGAGGCTCAAATACAGTTCACAGGGCTATAATCATCATTATCATCATCATCCCCATTTATTTATATAGCGCCACTGATTTCGCAGGGCTGTACAGAGAACTCACTCACATCAGTCCCTGCCCCATTGGAGCTTACAGTCTAAATTCCCTAACATACACACAGACAGAGAGACTATTTCAATTTTAATAGCAGCCAATTAACAAACTCCACACAGATAAGGCCAACTCCACACAGATAAGGCCATGGTCAGGAATTGAACTCATGACCCCAGCGATGTGAGGCAGAAGTGCTAACCACTTAGCCACTGTGCTGCCCAATGGGCTATAATGGGCATAAGTCAGAGGGATTAGGATGTCAGTCTTGGCACAGGGTTGTATGTGGACTCAATGAGACTGGTGGGCATGTGGCTATTAAGCTACACAATGGGTTGTATATGTCAACATTGGACTGTGACTGGTACTATAGTGGGCATGAGGCTGTTATTTGAGCCCTGAGATATGTCATAGACAGGGACTGTTATTCTGAGCAGAGGGCTGCATATGGTAGGACTGTGTTGGGCATAATGCTGTTAATCTGGGCACAAGAAATGGTGCAATGGTAGACATAAGACTGTAATGGGCATGGAGCTGTGGCTGCATGAGGTTATTATACTGGACACTGCATTGTACATAGTGGGCATAAGGCTATGTTGTTCACAGCACAGTAATGATGATCATGTGACTGTGGTAGGCATGAGACTGTGATCCTGAGAAATGTCTGTATGTGGTGGGCAGAGCCAGATAAGACCCCCATCTCCATTTGTCAAAAAAATCAACATAAAAGCGTGTAAGGATGCTCTCAGCACCTCTGCAGCCTAAGTTGCATAGAGGATGATCCGGCTATGGTGGTGGGCATGAGTTTGCAATGGCCAGCAGAATAAGTGAATCATTATTCACCATCCCACACATATTAATTTTTTTTCTTTCACTGTACCATGTACAGCGCACTTTATATATATCAATTTTAACTGTACCGCACCCACTATTTATTTTTTGTCCCATAACTAACCCCTCCATCCCAAAAATGGGGTCCTAAGGAGTTGGACTAGAAAAAAAGGTGGTGCTGTGAACTGTTAGTGTTGGGAATGTTGTATTACTCTGATTGGGCAGAGGTTGGTCAAACCCTGCCAACATTCTAATGCTTTGATTGGCTACATCTGAACATTCTATTACGCTGATTGACCAGAAGTTGGTCTAACATTGTCAACATTCTAATGCTCCGATTGGATACATGTGAACATTCTATTACTCAGATTGACCAGAGGTTGTTCTAACATTGTCAACATGCTAATGCTGTGATTGGCTACACATGAACGTTCTAACTTTCTCATTGGTTACAGGTTAGTTCTAGCCCTTCGAAATTAATAAGACATTGTAAATGAAACTACAATAGACTCATAACAAAATTATGCCATTTGCCGGAAAACACAGCTTTTCAACTCAAAGAAAATCAACACTGAACATTAACAAAACTATTAGATATGCCTCAACGGTGACTGATTCTCTCAGCTACTGATCTGTATAAAAGTTAAAACAGCATGTTACAAATGAGTGTCCCAGAAGAATTAGCTCTTTGCTTCTATAGAAAAAGAAGAATATCCTAAATCAGAAAATAAAAGCATGTTTAGCATAAAACCAGCTTAATATTCATACTTAGAGCAATATGGAATAAATGGTTTCTGTCCAACCTAAATATCTAAATACCGGATATAACCTAGAATTTATGAGCCTTAAAAATCTGGAAAACTATTCAAACCTGTGTAAATAAGAACACAGAAAGAATGCTATAGATAGTACAATAATTATGAACAAACTCGGACAGAACTATTCTGTGGTTAGGCAAAGGACAAGAAAAGATTTCAAAATGTGTAATGTATTTAAATAACTCGAATTCTTGCTCTAAATATCAGCGGTTTTTTTCTTCTGGATTTGACGAACACAAATGTGAAAAAATATAAAGACAATCAAACAATGTGACACAATGGGCTGATTGAAGTCTGGACCAAAGTCTGGACTCTTGCATGACACCAATGAGTGCAATTGCAGGTAATTCATATACGCCTGCATTTAGCACTTACGGCCACTTACAGCTTGCACCCAGTGATGTGGCCAATCAAATCCTGTGTTTATCATAAGTGCACTTGTTTTCAGCCGTAACTTTTATACCTGCTACAGGGCAGGTGTGAATGCTGGATAGTATAGTTGACTGGCACGGTATTGTCTATGATTTTAAAATATTATTATTATTATTATCATTTATTTGTTAGGCACCACAATGTACCCGCAGCGCTGCACACAGTACTAACAGTAGACTATACAGGGTGAAACCATACAGAACAATGAACAAAAAGTACCAATACTTCAGAAACTCCGGCCACTCATATGCAGTAAAGACGGAGCAGAAGAACAGGTATGGAGACAGGAGGGGAGGGGGCCCTGCTCATACGAGCTTACATCCCAAGGGAGGGTACACATATATGAACACGTATATATCTCAATAGCTATCACAGAACCACTGCATCCATTTAAGATTTATTTTCAAAACACATTGGGCCTGATTCATTAAGGAAAGTAAAGCCAAAAAAAAGGAGTAACTTTGCACCTGGGCAAAACCATGTTGCATTGGAGGGGGAAGTAAATTTAAAATGTGGGGACAGATTTAAAGTAGGGTTTGTTCTAGATCAACTTTAAAGTTCAGTATAAATATATAGCTATCAATTATTTGTGTGCTACATTTAAAAGCAGCCAGTATTTATCTTATGTGCAAAATAATAAACTAATTTGCACCCCTTGCATTGTAACATGGTTTGTCCAGGAGAAAACTTACTTCATTTTTTTGCCTTAATTACCTTAATGAATCAGGCCCATTGTTTGCACTGTACACATTAAACAGTTAATTATTTAGTTACTTAAATAAAAATACATTTATGAAATAAAAAATATGGCTTATATTTGAAAAAAACTTTTTATTTTTTTATATTGCTGGCAGTTGTTATTTTATTTTATGAAAAAATAAAAGCTATGTGCATTCTGGTGTGAAATTACCGTACATACATACACATGTGCATATACTGGCGTCTGTTATGTGTGTCTACCCATATAGTTAAATCGTAACGCATCTTAAGAAATGCTTTCATTTGAATATGGGTATAACTGAGGACAAGTTGCATGCTCTTTTTAAACATATAAATTATGGCCAATTTGCTTTCAAACTTGAATTAGGCCCAATAGATTTAAAGCCAAAGGAAGAACAATTTTGTTTGTTTTTTTCAAATTGAAGGAGGAAGTTACGAATAAATTTCAACATATATAATTTAGGGCAAGGTTTGCCTATGAACACTGTTAAAAGTGCAACATTTGTAACATACTTACCTATATAGTCTCCACAGAAGCCTGAGACTGCATAATAATTTCTCTCTTAGTGAACGTTGCTGTATATTCTATGAAAAGTTAACCCGTGCATGATACTCATGCATTCTAGTCAAATCAAGCTACTTAAGGTCTTAAAAAGGTTCTTGTCATGCATTTGGGCCTAGCCCAGGCCTCCTATGGGGAAGAGAGTTACTTCCCGACGCAAGCGCCCTTTTTAATGTGTGTTCATGAGGTAAAATTACCTCACGAAAATGAGTTTGACCCCTCAACTCGTAAATTTAGCCTTTACTACCCCTCCCACGGGGGGAAGGGGGGATGATGGAAGTTAACTGACTTCACTATTCTAATTTTTTTGTCAAATAATGTCAGTATACCAAATTTCAGGTCAATTGGATGAGCCCTTTCTGAGAAAATAGTTATTTCCACTTACACACACACACTAACACATGCCGCTAGGCTTTTACTTTTATAATATTAGATAATGCTAAGAATTTAGTAGGTCAGTGTATAACTCCGCCCAGCAGGTGGCGCTGCAGTTTGGTTGTTTTTTTTTCTACACACAGACTAACACACACCGCTAGGCTTTTATATTATAGATAATAGAAATGTAGACTTGTTCATGTCCGTGCCTCACAGCACTGGGGTCATGAGTTCGAATCCTGACCACGGCCTTATTTGTGTGGAGTTTGTATGTTCTCCTTGTGTTTGCGTGGCTTTCCTCCGGGTACTCCGGTTTCCTTCCACAGTCCAAAAACATATTGGTAGGTTAATTGGATGCTATTAAATTGCCCTAAGTATCTCTCGGTCTGTGTGTGTTTGTTAGGGGATTTAGATTGTAAGCTCCAATGGGGCAGGGACTATTGTGAATAAGTTTTCTGTGCAGCGCTGTGGAATTAGTGGCGCTCTATTATAAATAGATGATAATGATGATGATGATGATGTATTGATCCAACCTGGGATGTGGAGTAAATTTTCACAGGAATATGGCAGTATACAATGAACAACTAGACAGTGAGAGGCAGGACTGTGCTGTGCTCCATCTAATACAACATATCAAAATATTGTTTACAACATATCAAAATATTTTTTGCATGCTTAGTACCATTTACATTGTACATTTGACTGGAGTTCATTGAGAAACTTGGGTAATCAACAGTCAGTCAGTTAACAAACTCATTTCCCCAACTGCAAAAATTATGAAGTCAGTCTGAAGCATATTTTTGGAGTTAGTAGATGCCTGCTATAAATTCAAAATAATATAATAATTCCCAGAATGCCAGCAATGGTTATACTGCTATTTTACTAGTTATCCATATTTTTTTATGAATTTTAGTTTCGAAAAGGTAACTATTCTTCTGTATTTTATTATTTCTCCTGTAGGTTAATTGTGCATAAAAAATGTCCTTAAGATGTAAGTATGTACTGCTGCTAAGAGGGAAGCTGGAATGCTAGATGGGCTTATTAAAGAATTCAGCAGCATTTAGTGGACAATCTATCATATCTGTGATAGAGAGGTGGTTACCAATCACTATACAATACAGGTTAAGCTCACTGAGAACTCCTCTTTTGTTGGGGAGCTGTAAGACCACCTGTCCGCTAGTTTTAAATAACCATGTGTTGTACATTATATTGTAATTTTAATGCTGACATTAAAATTAGTGGTTAGCACTTCTACCTCACAGCACTGGGGTCATGAGTTCGATTCCCGACCATGGCCTTATCTGTGAGGAGTTTGTATGTTCTCCCTGTGTTTGTGTGGGTTTCCTCTGGGTGCTCCGGTTTCCTCCCACACTCCAAAAACATACTGGTAGGTTAATTGGCTGCTATCAAAATTGACCCTAGTCCCTCTCTGTCTGTGTGAGTCTGTGTCTATATTAGGGAATTTAGACTGTAAGCTCCAATGGGGCAGGGACAGATGTGAATGATTTCTCTGTACAGCGCTGCAAAATTAGTGGCGCTATATAAATAAATGATGATGATTGTGTCCCAAATAGAGCCCCTTATGATCACCCTGGGGACACTTTGCCTGATATTTTACACCATGTGCCCCCTTTTCCCTGTTGTGTCCTATGTCAAAGGCCCAAGAAGAGATATAATGGAGCTGTCAATGGGGATTCTCATCCAGCCTAGTGGTACTGTTTCTGCCTGAAGCAGACGACAGGATTAGAGTCCATCCCCCTGAATTTCACAGTACAAGGAGGTGTTACAGCAGCGGCGGTGCACAGCTGCCGTGACTCTCACCTGTGTCCCGGCCGTCGCTCTGACGACCGGGACATCACTTCCAGGTCTTGTAGTTCATTGTGAATATTAGGAGCAGCCGGGCGCACGCGCATTAAACACATGTGGGGATGTTATGACAGCCTCTAGGGCTGATTACATTATTGCCTATTGGTCACTGCCTGTTTATAAGGGCTTAGCCTCCCTGCCGGTTATAGTTTCAGTGGTACTGTGTCTTAACCTGCTCCCGTACCTTTGTGGTTACATATCTTTATATCTGACTACCCGTGTATGACCCCTTGCCTGTTCTTGGAATTTGAGCCTTTGCCTGTGACCCTTGACCTCTGCCTGTGTACCGATTCTGAACCGTTGCCTGTGATCCTGATCTGTTGCCTGTCCCTGGATACTGAACCATTGCCTGTGGCCCTGACCATGCTGTTTCCTGACACAACCTCCGGTGCTCCGTCCAGTCTGCAGATTGCTGGTCCGCCGCTGTTCCGTGTGCCGTCACCTGTACCCATACGCAGCAGTGTGAGTATAAACTATACTACTTTGAGTTTAAGACCTGGGGGCATCTGAGTACCTTTGAGCGTAACCAGTCTCTACGGGAAAGGCGGCTGCTATAGGTGAAGACCTCCTATTCCTGTTCTATAAGTTTATGCTGCACTGCTTGTCATAACAGGAGGGAACCAAGCCCTCCCCACTTTAAACTAACCATGGGCCACTGTCCCTCATATATTTTACCCCATTGTATGGTTCCCTATCTCCCAACTTTGTTGAGCACAGCTCAGTGAGGAACCCAGTGGAGAAGTGGACTGAGACTCGGCTTCCTGATGAGCTACCCAGGGCAAGAGCTGCCAATCCACACTGAGTCAAGGCTAGCACCGTTCTGTACATTAACGCTCTAAGGAAAGCCTCTTGGCCTATGCACTGGTTTGCCCCTGCTGAAAGCTGGGTGACGCCTTGGCTGGAAGGAATCCGGATCAGCATGAATCAACAGCACCATCTGGCATAAGGTCTCAGCGTTAGCTCTCTGTGTCAGGGAGATGTTTTTCCCCTGTATGTATTACACAGTACACTATGTTTTTGATGTTTTATTTGCAAAAAAAAAGATAGCCTTTTCTATTGGTTGTTAGAACTAAAGTAACCTTTTTATTTTCAGATAATTTGCTAGGTGTGAAATACCCACGTAATAGCATTGGGTCCACTGATATTGTAACAGCACCCTGTGATTTTGCACATCTAGCTGTTCACAATAAGGAAACTTTTCTCTGGGGACTGGATGACAATTCACTAACCCCAAACTAACTAATTCATAAAACGATGCATCCAATGGATAACTTGTCTGTCTTTATTTGGACGTGTCCTTTTAGAGGAAGTAAAACCTGCAGCCATTGTCTCTCTGTCTTCAGTTCTACCCTGCCTTGCACAGCCAAAATTTCACATTGACAAAGAAAAGGTAATTTCCGAGCATCCGCCCGATTTGTATGGGTGCAAATATTTACATGTCCTGATGGGAATAGATGGGTGGACAGGAGAACATGACCTTCCTAAATGTGGACTGGGCAAAGTAATGCTTCTCATTTTGTGGCTGTAGACAAGGTTTAGGATTCGTTCAGCGGGATAGGGTACAATTTGTGAGGCCTTTTCTGGTTTGCTGGACGCCACAGAGAGTTTCCCCCTTGCAAAAGAACTTTTTACACATCCTCGGAGATTATGAAAATCTGTCTTTAATCCATCCATTCACAGGGGTGCCTCTAGGTGCATTTTACCAATGTAATTCGAACATTGAAATATAAAGGGTGTTTCAAAAAGATGGACCCGATGTGAAATCGCTATATCTCTGATCACTTAATTTTTCGACAAAATGGAGCACCTCCACAATACATACTTACATTTTAAGGACACTTTTATGCACTATTAACCTACAAGGGAAATAATAAAATACAGAAGAATAGTTTTAGTATGCCCCTAAATTGTGGGAGATGTTTATGTTTAGTAGTATGGTTGGACCCTGCAGTCAGGGGAGTTCTGTGAGACATCAGGAGGCTGCAAGTCTGTAGTGGAAGAATCCGTGATATCTGGGATATCTGGGTAATACCTAGTAAATAATCTGGAAGTTTCCGTAGAAACTTCAGTAGAGGGATTAAGGGAGATCCCTGGACTGTGGGGAATTGCTCCTCACAACTACAGTAGGATAGCCCTGCTTGGAAATTACCCCCATACCACGAGGGGGTGTCGCTGCATGTGACTACAGTTGTAGAGGAGGGTCCATGATGTAGGGGATGGAGTGCACAAGAAGAGTGCAAGAACCTCTTGTCCATGTCTTCTGTCTGCCTGTGCACATGATGAGTTTTGACTGGTGCTGTGCAACAACAGCACCCATAACTGGGTATGTGAACTTCCAGAACTGGTTTATTGCTGTGTTGCTAAGGAGGAGTTGGAGTTATCAGACAAAACTTATCTGCAACCGTTATGCTTATGTGCTGGAGGAAAAGGAAGAATATAATAACGTTTTTGTTGTTTTGAATCGAGATGGCCTGGCACACAATATTTATGGATGTTTGCACTGCACACACTAGTATCCATTCAACATCATAACTGTGTTTAACACCCGTGTATGGTATTGGCTGCCCGTACCCACCAGCTTGCCAGGGCAGAAAGTATCGCCTGTAATTGCAGCTAAGGATACCAGGGGCATCCTTCACAGTGGACTGGGACTTGCTGGGGCCCGGAGCCTGGGGCCAGGCCCCAGCCTGTTCATGTGATAACCACAGCGTATTCATGTGATGGAAGTCAGTTCCTAGACACTAATTCACACGCATCCAGCACAGGTTATATACCCTTTATTAATCCCATGGTGATGGAGCAAATGGGGGGTGGCAAGATGATAGTGCTAACCCTGGAGTATACTCCCCCTGGTGGCTGGGGACCATTGGTTCCCTGTGGAGACTGTGTCTAGGAATCTGGCCCAGGGTACTATTAAGCAATGACCTTTTTGGCCAGATGACAAAGTTGATAATATGGTATTTGTATACGCTCATTGTTTAACATCTTGTTTTTTCTTATCCCTAGGTAACTACTTCAGCTGCTGAAATTTAAGAATAAATCTGTCCAATGTATGACAAGTAGCTTAAATTTGCATCTAATATAATAATGTGTTAACAAACTCATATGAACACAAATTACAGTAAACTGTAGAACAGCAAGATGAGGAGAGTTCACTACACAGAAAGAGGCGATGGATCCCGAGTGGCCTTGTGTTTTAGTTGGATGAGCTCAAACTCACACAATGTGGTTTTCACACTAGGGAAAGCAGGCACAAGGCTAACTGGGACTAGGGCTTAACTAGACCAGAGCTATTGGGGCCTGAAATGGGGCCTGGAGCTGGGGCCTAGCTGACCTGGGGCAGTGTGACTGGCACACGGAGAGGGCTGGGGTTCACAAACTGGTGCCTAGCTGACCTGGGGCAGTGGAACTGGCATACAGAGAGGGCTGGGGTTCACAAACCGGGTCCTAGCTGACCTGGGGCAGTGTGACTGGCATACGGGGAGGGCTGGGGTTCACAAACCGGGGCCTAGCTGACCTGGGGCAGTGGAACTGGCATACAGGGAGTGCTGGGGTTCACAAACTGGTGCCTAGCTGACCTGGGGCAGTGGAATTGCCATACAGGGAGTGCTGGGGTTCACAAACTGGGGCCTAGCTGACCTGGGGCAGTGTGACTGGCACACGGGGATGGCTGGGGTTCACAAACCGGGGCTTAGCTGACCTGGGGCAGTGTGACTGGCATACGGGGAGGGCTGGGGTTCACAAACCGGGGCCTAGCTGACCTGGGCAATTCGACTGGCACACAGGGAGGGCTGGGGTTCACAAACCGGGTCCTAGCTGACCTGGGGCAGTTGGACTGGCACACAGGAGGGCTGGGGTTCACAAACCGGGTCCTAGCTGACCTGGGGCAGTGTGACTGGCATACGGGGAGGGCTGGGGTTCACAAACCGGGGCCTAGCTGACCTGGGGCAGTGGGACTGGCACACGGGAGGGCTGGGATTCACAAACTGGGGCCTAGCTGACCTGGGGCAGTGGGACTGGCACACAGGGAGGGCTGGGGTTCACTAACCGTGGCCTAGCTGACCTGGGGCAGTGTGACTGGCACACGGAGAGGGCTGGGGTTCACAAATCGGCGCCTAGCTGACCTGGGGCAGTGTGACTGGCATACGGGGAGGGCTGGGGTTCACAAACCGGGTCCTAGCTGACCTGGGGCAGTTGGACTGGCACACGGGAGGGCTGGGGTTCACAAACCAAGTCCTAGCTGACCTGGGGCAGTGTGACTGGCATACGGGGAGGGCTGGGGTTCACAAACCGGGGCCTAGCTGACCTGGGGCAGTGGGACTGGCACACGGGAGGGCTGGGATTCACAAACTGGGGCCTAGCTGACCTGGGGCAGTGGGACTGGCACACAGGGAGGGCTGGGGTTCACTAACCGTGGCCTAGCTGACCTGGGGCAGTGTGACTGGCACACGGGGAGTGCTGGGGTTCACAAATCGGCGCCTAGCTGACCTGGGGCAGTGTGACTGGCATACTGGGAGGGCTGGGGTTCACAAACCGGGTCCTAGCTGACCTGGGGCAGTTGGACTGGCACACGGGAGGGCTGGGGTTCACAAACCAAGTCCTAGCTGACCTGGGGCAGTGTGACTATCATACGGGGAGGACTGGGGTTCACAAACCGGGGCCTAGCTGACCTGGGGCAGTGGGACTGGCACATGGGAGGGCTGGGATTCACAAACTGGGGCCTAGCTGACCTGGGGCAGTGGGACTGGCACACAGGGAGGGCTGGGATTCACAAACTGGGGCCTAGCTGACTTGGGGCAGTGGGACTGGCACATGGGGAGGGCTGGGGTTCACAAACTGGGGCCTAGCTGACCTGGGGCAGTGGGACTGGCACATGGGGAGGGCTGGGGTTCACAAACCAACAGACAACACCTACCTGGTCCTGCCGCGTCACTGTGTTCCCGGCATCGCTGGTCCTCCCTCTTGTTTGTCATCTTCCATTGTTGAATTCTAAAATTTACCGCCAAGTACAGCGGTACATATAGCCTCTCACAGGTGGGCAGGTGTTATGTCTAGGCGGCGCATGTTTGGGATGTCAACAAAACAACGTCATTCACACGCAACCTGTCTAGCACCGCTGGTCCCGACTCTCATGCACCAGTAGAAAAATACTGCTAAATAAAAAGACAAACATTGTGAAAAAATTCTATAGCTAAAATTAACATTCCTCCACACACCCTCTCTTACCAACCACCCCACCATAAATCTTCACTGCCAAACCCCCAAGGGAGACCCACACCCCCTCTCGACACCCTATAGGTACTCATACAGTAAAAAAACTTAAAAGTATATTAGACAAACTTTTTACTATTGTTAAAACTTAAGAAATTACGCAAAAATATCACAACATAAAACCCCAGTCCCTGAAAAAACACACAGATAGACAGACAAGAAGGAACTGTAGGTTTGTCGTCTACTGTAACATTCTCTGTTCCTGTACTTCAAATGGCTGTCATGTAAAGTGTAATTTCCGATATGTAACTGGAGCAGCTTCCTCTACTTCCCCACAGACAGAGAAAGTTTCAGGTTTGAGACTAGACTTACACGCAGGTTTGTCATTAAATATTTGTATCCAAAATGTTATTGTGAAATTACTAGTATTCATTAGCTGAACAAAACAAAGAAAATTTTCCATTTGTGCTTGCCAAGAAAAAAAACCAACATATTTTTTTGGCCAATCACATAATTAATGAACAACAACCTGTTTTTGTTGAATCATACCTAAGTACATTGTTACCACTCTCATGCTTCCTAGCTGCACAAATATGTAACGCATCTGTTTCTTTGTTACAAGCGAAGACCTAGATTGAAGGCTAAATGTATTGTAATTAAAAATCAAGGCATTTCTAGTGATTATTCACATCTTGATGAAACAAACATAAACATCTCCCTACAAAATAGTAGATTATTGGCAACGTAATGTCGCCTGGAGACGATTGCACAAGAGCAGTATTTGTTTAATGCAGAATGTATTCCATCTCATCCACTGTGGAACGACATTTAGGGTAAATTAGGACTTTTTGGCAATCTTCTTTTTTTGAATGTAACATTGTTTTGGAAAGAAATCATTCTATGTGCCTTATGCTTACAATATTTAAAGGGAAACGTACATGTTGGATCATTTACAGCGTGCAAGTAAAGCATAGTGGCAGGGTATGTTGGGGCTTGTGGATTCACAACACGTGGTGAGCCACAGGTTGTCCAGACCGGCTCTAGGCATGACCGCCCAAGAACTGTTTCGGTTTGAATGTTGTACGGTATTTTGACAGAACCATTCCTGACAACCTCAAACAATTGTATACTGTTGTATTTTACACTTTCTTCAGGTGTCAGGCTTGGAGACTCTTGGAGATGCTGGCAAGGCTAAGGATCTATAAAATCCCAGGGATGCTGGTCTCATGCAGAGCTAGGGTGAAGGGCACTGCCACCCTACCTTTTATGCTATATGGGCATCTGTCTAAGGTCAAGAGGGGTTCTGCATTACTTAACAAGAAGAAAGCTACATGCAAAGGTTCCAAGAGTACTTGCTGCATAGGTGGAAAATCAGCTATTTATTTGCATTAAGTGACATAAAAATGACATTCCATGATGTGATTGTATTGTTACCACGACAGCAGCAATGAGAGATCGGCTTGTTGTATGAGAGGGTCTCCTGTAACAACTATGAGGCGATGGAGCAGTGGTGTCATGATGCAACGAGGTGGAACTGAATCTGAAGCATGGAAGGGCAGACTCTCTTGTGCCCCAGCCTCCGATCAAGACCCTGCAATGTGGGGTGACAAAGCTAGGCATGGGGCATTCATACATTGGGCATGAGGCTGTACATTGGCATGAGACTGTGCTTGAGACACTGTCATGTCAATAAGGCGGCACAGTAGGCTTGAGGCTATTCACTGGACCATGAACAAGACTTGGGGATGTTCTGGGCATGAGCTGTATACAGGAATTGACACTGTATAATGGGCATGGGTAACATAATGTGGATTACATGGTACTGTATAGTGAGCAAAGTACAATATCATGGATATGCGGATGGACATGAGACTGTATACTGAGCATGGTACTGTATACTGGACTTGCAAATCAACATGGGACTGTATATTTAGCATAGTACTGTATACTGGACATGCAGATGGACACTGGGTTATATATTGGGCATAGTATTGTATACTGGTCATGCAAATTGACATGGAACTGTATACCGAGCATAGAACTGTATTATGGACATACAGAAGGACATAAGACTGTATACTGAGCACAGTACTGTATATTGGACATGTGGTTGGACATGGGACTGTATATGGAGCACTGTATACTGGAGATGCATCAATTTTTCCTTTAACCGCTCTCATATTGTAATTAGCCTGTGTCTAGCACAGTGCCTGTATCCACCGACGGCCCAGTGACGGAAGCTGGTACAGTGTCTGTAATTAAAAGCCGCCCAAACTTAGGTACTGTCGCTGTACCAGAATTATCAGCTGCCTGGAGCCGGGAACTAGCACATGAACCTGTATCACCAACAGCTACAAGTGTTATTCCACACATTATATATCACATATCTTAGGTTGTAAGCTCATTTGGGCAAAGCCATCTTTACCTTCTGTTTAATAGCATTGTATGTAATTTGTATCATGATCTGCTCAATGTACAGAGTAGCATAATATGTGGGAGCTTTATAAATAAAAGATAATAATGATAACCAGCCAGCTCATGGGAGAGTGTGAAGGCCTGTGTGTCATTCATGTGTCTATCAGTTGTAATGTTTTAATGATGTTAATTAGCTGTGTGTATGCATTTTAGTGTTAATTATATCTATATTATCAATTGCAATCCCATCCCTACTCAGTCTAACTTCCCTGTCCTCCCCCAGCCTCCCACTTACCCCTTTCCCTTTCAGAAAGTACATTTCTTGGGGGCTTGCCTGGGTCAGGATACCTCACCTCACTTTGAGTTGGTGTTGGTGGCACCCTCCCTCCGCACCCTAAGAGGAATTAAGCCACAACCCTACATCTGGCTCTGCCTCCACCCCTTCCCCTCTCCCGGTTGGTGTCCCACAGGGCTCTGTTCTCGGCCCCCTACTATTCTCGCTCTACACTTCCTCACTCGGGACTCTCATCTCCTCCTATGGTCTTCAGTATCACCTCTATGCTGACGACATTCAGCTCTACGTATCTTCTCCTGATCTCTCTCCCACTCTCCTCTCTCGTGTATCTGACTACCTCTCTGCCATCTCCTCCTGGATGTCCTCGCGCTTTCTCAAAATTATTATCTCTAAAACTGAACTAATTGTCTTCCCTCCCCCCAGGCTCCCCTCTCACCACAACCTCTCCATCGTGGTTAATAATTCAACCATCTCCTCTGTCACCCAGCTCCGCTGCCTGGGTGTCACCCTTGACTCCTCTCTCTCCTTTGTCCCCCACATCCAATCTCTAGCCCAAACCTGCCGCTTCCAGCTGCGTAACATTGCCCGCATCCGGCCCTTCCTCTCACAAGATGCCACCAAAACCATCATACACGCTCTTATCATCTCCCGCCTCGACTACTGCAACCTTCTCCTTACTGGCCTCCCCCTCTCCCACCTTGCCCCCCTTCGCTCTGTTCTTAATGCGGCCGCCCGACTCATCTTTCTCTCACGCCGCTCCTCCTCCGCCTCCCCTCTCTGCCTTGCCTTACACTGGCTCCCCTTCCCCTACAGGATCCTTTTCAAGCTCCTCACCACCACTTACAAAGCCCTCTCCCAGTCTACTGCCCCCTACATCTCCAACCTCCTCACCATTCACACCCCTGCCCGCTCCCTGAGCTCGGCCAACGACCGTCGCCTCTCCTCTACTCTGATCACGTCTTCCCACTCCAGAATCCAAGACTTCTCCCGAGCTGCTCCCCTCCACTGGAACGACCTCCCTCGCTCTATCCGTCTCTCACCCAGTCTGTGCTCCTTCAAACGGGCACTCAAAACTCACCTGTTCCTCAAAGCCTACCAACAATCCACTTAACCCTTACCTCGTTGCACCTTCGCAAACATCCTTCTCTTGTTCTCCCCTCTCTCCACCAGCCCCGTCCTTCTCTCCCTTACTTTAATGGCTCCCTCCTGTACCTGTTTGTCCACCCTCCCTTAGGATGTGAGCTCGTATGAGCAGGGCCCCTCTCCCTTCCTGTCTCCATACCTGTTCTTCTACTCCATCTTCGCTCATATGTCTGCCCGGAGTTTTGAAGTATTGGTACTTTGTGTTTATTGCTGTGTACTATGTCACCCTGTATGGTCTCCTGTTTGTATTATGTACAGCGCTACGGAAACCTTGTGGCGCCTAACAAATAAATGATAATAATAATAATAATAATAACCCAGGGGAGCCCCATTAGAGAACTAACTTACCTTATTGTCAAAAGAAAAATCTTATTTCATCTCTAAGTGCTTTACATTACCGTGAGCGGAATAGGATGGCCTATAGTAATGCCTATCTTCACTGGTGTCCCTTGACGTTCTATAGACGTTAATATGAGTTGCCTTCAATGTGAGATCAAAGAGTAAATTACTGAATCATCACAGAAGGAGCAATGACATTGAAACTCTCTGGTGACACATATCTTCACCTTGTAAAGCTGTGGATCTCTCAACCGGGCCCCAATTATCCCTAATGTACTTAATAAGAAATGTAATTTGTTTTTGTAATCTACCCCTTCCTATGGGAGTTTTTCAATTCTCTCCAATAGGCTATCATTTAGGGAAAATCTCTCTTTTTGGAATTTGTGTAGTCTGATGTCTTTCAATCACAGTCTTCAACAACCTGTAGTTCCCATATGTACAAGGAGTATGATCTTATTGATCGAAGCATTAGTTGTTGATGAAATTATATTGAAAAAGTATAAACAGTTATTTGTTGATAGTCAGGGTTGAGAAATGTTATTTAACTGGTTAACGGGTCCATTGTTTCCCATCAAGTTCATTAGAACATGGCTTATTAGAAATAGTAGTAATAATAAGTATTATTACCTCTTTGGTACCTATACTAATGCTGTCAGTCACAAAGCTGCTAATGAGAGAGGAAGAACAGGTGATTTGTGTCACACTGTTTTCTCCTTCAATCAATTATTTGGGTGCATAGTGACTGCGGCGTGTACCAGGAAATAGGTAGCAGGAGGCTATGGGTATGGAGCAGAGGTGTGATTCTTAGTTTACCTTGCCACAATTACAATTCTGCCACACCTCTTTCAATAACCACAAATTTACAAACAAAATGTATTAATGAACAGGGTTATAATATATTTTATTTTTATTTATATTTTTACTTTTAAAATGGGTTTTCACGGTAATATTGTAAGAAACCTTTGACATTATTTATTTTTTGCCAACACATATGTGAATAAAACATTATATTATTTACTAGCGTTGTATTACAAACTAAAATACATATATAGAAGATGTGAGAAATATCTATAACATTCTTATAGAATTCTGTCCACCCTACAGAGTCCTCGTCATGTGCGCCCATTAATGAACACTGTCATTAACTTGTCACATGGTTTACAGAACAGTCCTTGAGAATTATCAACATGATTTACTCGCAATAACAAGGCCAGAATCAATTCATTGGGGGAGATTCAACTCGACTTGAGGTGTCTCCACCACGTCTGTGGAGACACATCGTGCGGATGTTATGGAAGGAATCTCCGCTCATTTTTTCTCGCACATATGAAGGTATGATGAAATATGAGTGGAGATTCCTAACATAATGGCTGGCAGTGTGCGCAGCGGACATAATGGTGATGTCAGCGCATTACATCGCCAGCAATTGAATCTCCCCAGCTGATAGTATAGGTGATAAATAAATGTCAGTAGGGAAGCACTAAACCGGGATATTGTACAGGATGTGATCACATCCAAAGATGTTATAATAAGATTTGACTTTTGTGAAATCCTGAGGATTCCAATAACCAATTTTGAATCTGTTTTTTTTTTCTGTGCAGGACAGTTACTCTTTCTGGGTCCTAAAATTTAGGACACAGTGTGTCAGTACCAGCAGTCTTAGGCATCACTGACCCACCTTCAACACTCAACAGGCCATGGATTGCTGACCTTCCCAATTAGAATCATTAACAGAACCCAGCTGGACTTAGGCTAAAGATGACATAACACCTCTCTCAGGTGTTACCATTAAGCTCCAGTACTGATGACACATGCAGGGGATCACCAATCATCCAGCCACTATAAGAACCTGCTCACTACACTCCTCAGTGCCTGAGTATCAATTGTGTCCAACATCCATACTCCCGCTCCAGGACTATACTCGGAAGGATAGTAGCTATTTGTATTTCCACAACTCCTGTGTCCAGTCTCCCCGGCAGCAGAACACCCATACACCATCTGCGTGTTTTCCGCAATATACTCTGTTGTATCAATTTGTTTATTGCACACCATGCACTGTTCGAACAGTGCCAACACATCCGTGTACCTCATTACACATTGCTCAACCAGTGCCAACACATCCGTGTACCTCATTACAAGCTATGCGTTGTTCAACCAGTGCCAACACCTCCATGTACCTTATTGCACGCTACATAATGTCCAACCAGTGCCAACACCTCCATGTACCTTATTGCACGCTACATAATGTCCAACCAGTGTCAACACCTTCGGGCACCTTAGCAGTGCCTACAAACTCTGTGTACTCCGAAGCACATTATCAAATCCCCAGACTTCATGTACTCAGCTGTAACCTCAGCATTTTGCCTATAGTGTCAAACACCTCAGTGTATTCCGGTGGAACAACCTCTCTTTGTGTCAATCACATCCACACATCTTCCAGTGTGTCCCCCCATAAATATAAATCCCAAGTTCTCACACAATTTTATAATTAATCTTCCTCCTCTTTAGTTATAAAATGTAAACTTAGGTCAAATTCATTTTAGTATTTGACACAATCCTTTTTTATAGGATTGGGTATTCTGCCAAGTCCCAATATAAAGATTTGGTGCATCCTTGAATATCGGTTACTAAACTCAACATAATTTTACTGAAACTAGAAATTCTTTAATTCCTGTAATCTTCTGTTATAAAATGACGCAATCTTGTGTATAGATTTGTAATTATTATTCACAAAGCACTCTACAGAGCAATACATACAGTTCATTATAACAATTACATGGTTTAACATTTACAAAGTCATGAGACAATAGGAATGAGAACCCTTAGAACTTACCCCAAAGAGCTTACAATCTAAAGGAAAAGGGATAGAAACAAGAGCTGATGGAGTATCATCATCATCATTAATTTATATTGTGCCACTAATTCCGCAGCGCTGTACAGAGAACTCACTCACATCAGTCCCTGCCCCATTGGAGCTTACAGTCTTAATCTCCTAATATAGACATACACACAGACAGAGAGGGAGAGACTAGGGTCAATTTAGATAGCAGTCAATTGACCTACCAGTATGTTTTTGGAGTGTGGGAGGAAACCAGAGCACCCGGAGGAAACCCACGCAAACACAGGGAGAACATACAAACGCCACACAGATAAGGCCATGTTCGGGAGTCAAACTCATGACCCCATTGCTGTGAGGCAGAAGTGCTAACCACTAGGCCACTGTGCTGCCGTATGTAGGAAGGTTGCCATGTGTAGAAGAGAGGTTACGTTTGGGGGGAAAATAATCATCTATTATAAAATAATGGACATTAACTCGTGTGTGCATTAAGTTATAATACTGTATATGCAGTGAAATATGTTGTGAGTTTATTTGGTAATATTAAGCTTTTTTACATGAAGACTCTGTATTTTTGAGCTCCCATCTGTCCCATACACCTTTTCCATTCGAATGGGTAGATTTATCAAAGCTTCTAAAAATAAAAATAAAAGTGGAGGTGCTGCCCATTGCAACCAATCAGATTCTAGCTATTATTTTCTAGAATGTACTAGATAAATGATAGCTAGAATCTCATTGGTTGCTGTGGGCAACACCTCCACTTTTATTTTTGTTTTAGAAGCTTTGATAAATCTACCCCAAATGGTTGCCTCATTTGTAACCCAAAGGAATTATGGGGTGAATTAGTTAAAATAGGCAAATTTCAAGTTACACACTTGTCCCGATTTTTATTTCAATATTTTGGAAGCTCTTTACTACATAGATTTTAATTTAAATTCTTGTTTTATTTAAGATTTATTACATCGTTTCTAGAACCCAGGAAGCTGTGAGTTTACAACCATTGTGACATGGGAAATGATTTGGTTAGTGTGTAGTCTTGGGTATCCCCTGATAAAATAAATTAATTCCCTGGACTTCTGTTGCAGTTGACTATCCCATTACTTGCTACAAAATTCCAAGATTAAAGTGAACATCTCGAGCAAGTTCCAATGTGTAAGTGTACAGCAGTTTGTAGGCGCTGTATCGTAACTTTGGCATGAACATTTGTTCTCCCATTTTAAAGGACTGCTAAAGCCCCCAAATATTTTTTTGTAGACATGAAGCATGAAGGTGTTAAGTGTGCAGGGTTATCCTGACTCTCTACTGTAGCAATCATAAAAAGTAACCACAGAGTAGCAACCAAAATTTTTAAGGTAACTGAAAAGAACATTGTAACTGTGTTGAACTGCTAGATTCTGTTATGCCTATTAACTGTGTGTATGCAGTTTAGTGTGCTAATTAAATCTATATTCTCAATTGCAATACCATCCCTACTAACTCTAATTTCCCTGCCCTCCCCCAGCCTCCCCCTTACCCACCCTTACTCTAAAACCATTCCCTTTCAGAGTGTACATTTCTTGGGGTCTTGCCTGGATCAGGATACCTCACCACACTCTGGGCTGGTGTTGGTGACACCGTCCCTCCACATCCCATGAAGAATTAAGCCACTACCCAGGAGAGCCTAACAGAACACTACGTTTGTATTATTAACCTTACATTATTCTAAAAAGAACATTCTTATTTCATCTCTAAAGTGCTCTACATTACCGCGAGCGGAATAGGATAGCCAATCGGGGACAAGACATCTAAAGACCATAAAACCCAATGTGCAACTAGTTACATCAAGTTCACATCCGAGCGACGGCTGGCATGAATTTACTAAATTGGAGGCATTGTTATACAACTGGGAAGTCACACTATATTTTTCCCATCTCTTGCAAGAGAATAAAATGGTACTTTTATGATGAGATTCCATTGAAGCATTTCATTTTATCCTCCTAATTATCCACCTCTTTCATTTCACGTGTGAGTCATTGTGTAACCCAAGACCCAGCTTAAACATAGCTAGATGTGGTTTAACTGTCTCAATCCCATTTACTTGTACACATTTCTTTCGGTAATTATGTCTTCACCTGACCACATCTCTGTTTTTTGTTAATAAACTCAAAATATGATATCATCTTCATTTAAAGGTCTTTCATGAGAACCCTTCTGTTTTCTCCCCTTTCATGATCTAATTTGCATCTGGAAAGAAATTGACACACTTCCTGCTGACCTAAAAACATCCCTTTAAGTCATAGTTTGTTGGGAGGGATCCAGAAAAGATGCCAGATGATGGCAGAATATTATAGAAACAGGTTTTTATAGAGTGGAAATAGAGTCATCGAAAGGTAGAAACTATTGAGAAATCACACTCGACTCATATGCACTCTCAGAGAGGGGCAACTGTCTAAGCCTGGCAGATGTTTGGCACAGTGATACAGAGAGTAAATACACTCAGGTGCGAGGTTCCCTTAGATAAGTTAACTGGTCTGCTGGGAAGACTGAGGAGTGAGGTAGCTGGAAACCGGTGCGGAGAGTGAGATTTCACAGGAGTGACTTCATTTGCACAAACTCTGTTTACAGTCACATTTTCCTTTTATTGTACACGTTAGGCTCAAGCCAGGTCTGCAGGGTGAAAGTGTTAAACTTTGCCTTGCTTTCAGCTACAAGAGACGTTTCTTTATTTCCTCAAATCAAATTATTTTTAGATTTGGGTCAAATTAAAATATTTGCAATTTATTTGCTAAAAATTGTATGGCGTTTATTAATATTGTTCTTTTGTGGTCATGCTCCTCCTCTTTAGTACTTTGCTTGTTCCCGTTTTATAACCTGTAGGTGTCACTGTTGCTTCTCTGTCCATGGAAGGTTGAGCTTAAAAGTTCTCCAGAGATAGTGACTTATATAGGGACGTCATGATAAAATAATACCTCTAAAATAATGTACGATTCTAAATCCTGTAAATGGTTCAGTTATTTTAATTGTACATAGCTGTTTAAAAATGTAGATTTAAAAAAAATCTCAATGATGAAAATAAAAGATTAGGAATTAAACTTCTTTATTAGAATGTTTCTCATGTCTATCTATCTATCTATCTTGTGGGCAACACGGTGGCTAAGTGGTTAGCGTTTCTGTCTTACAGAACTGGGGTCATTAGTTCAAATCTGTGTGGAGTTTCTATGTCTACCTGTGTTTGTGTAGGTTTCCACCGGGTTGCCTGGTTTCCTCTCACACTTCTATCTATCTATCTTGTGGACAGCACAGTGGCTAAGTGGTTAGTACTTCTGTCTTAAAGGACTGCAGTCATGCATTCAGATCTGTGTGGAGATTGTATGTTCTCCACGTGTTTGCCCAGGTCTGTTTTGTTCACCGCTGCTGGATGTCTGGTGGTCGCGGCAGCTTAAATACCAGCCAGTGTTGCAGCGAGCCTTGATTGGCTCACTGCGGTGCCAAAAAAACAAACAGCCGGACGTGAGTCTGGATTGGCTCACCTTCCTGGCCGCTGATTGGCGGACACTGGGAAGTGGGCCCAGATTGGCTCACTTGGGACCTGCCAAGAAGTAAAAGATGGACTTACCTGTGCTGGATCCCAGGATTGGTAAGTGTAATCTTCTTGCCTTTTCTTCTCTCTTCTATCTTTGGTCTCTTCATGGGCACCTCAGCTGGGCAGCCCCCCACAAAGGTGCCATAAATTAATTAGCATAATTTGAAGAAAGTTTCAGTTCACATCACAGTCCCAGTGAGCTGGGCATAAAAATGGTATTTGTGCTTCTCAGCCAAAAATAATGTTTGGGCTCCATTTAAAGTTTGATCCTTACTGAGAATATTGAAAAGACATGTAATGCCCTGATCACAATTATATCTATTACATTTCCTAATCAAAATAATATTTAGAAATATTTATGACTCATGAGACTCTTAAATGAAACTTAACTGTGCATTTGTTGTGTTGTGTTAGTTTAAGCTAGAACCTTAACTGTGCTTTTAATAGGTTAATAGCTTTATTTTTCATATCCTTGTAGTTTTCTTTATTTTGCTTGCTTTTTTAGCTAAAATTAAAAGTATGGAAAAATGTATATATGTGATCTACAATATTTTATATTCATGTTTTTCACATCTAAACCATGTTTAGGATAATCACCCCCAGTGTAATGGAAAATGAGTCAGAAAGACACCTGCCCGTTATACCACATGAAAGTGGTAGTGTGCCCCCTCTTCTCCCATAGGATTTAAATCAGAGTCCCCCAAACTGGGCTAGAACTTTATCATTGATTCAATATCTTTATATGGGATTTGGCCACATTTCCGACATGAAAATGTCGGAAGGCTAAATTGGATTCACAGTCACACTGACAACATTAAAAGAGCAATGTGGGCAGCACGGTGGTTTAGTGGTTAGTACTTCTGCCTCACAGCACTGGGGTCATGAGTTCAATTCCCAACCATGGCCTTATCTGTGAGGAGTTTTTATTTTCTCCCCGTGTTTGCGTGGGTTTCCTCCGGGTGCTCCAGTTTCCTCCCACACTCCAAAAAGATACTGGTAGGTTAATTGGCTGCTATAAAAATTGACCCTAGTATTTCTGTGTGTATGTGTGTATGTAAGCGAATTTAGACTGTAAGCCCCTATGGGGCAGGGACTGATGTGAGTGAGTTCTCTGTACAGCACTACGGAATTAGTGGCGCTATATAAATAAATGGTGATGATGATGAATGCCGGACGGACCCGACGGCACAAAACAGTTATAAAAAATTTTATTGCTCAGGAAAATTCTTATCTGAAACTCATTGCCCCTCTAACGCTATATGCCCAGTGCTTGACTATGAGTAACATAGACTAATTTTTATCTTGGTTCGTTTTTATATTGTTGTGCGTATTGTCCAGGAATAGCACATACACACTTCAATGTCAAACACTAAACACTTTATTAGTACAACATAACACTTGCTACAACATATCACTTAAAATATCAGAACTCAACATGACAGCAACTGTCAGCACTGTGTAGTAGAGGGATGTAACGGGCCGGGAGGGAATGAAACTGGCAACCTTTGGTGTCTTGAGGATGTTCTTCTCATTACTAAATGATTGGACTTGCAGCTGCTGGACAGTTCTCTGTTTATTTCCCATGTCCAGAATTCCCTGGGAGCAGTGATAATGAGTTGGCGGAGTTCTCTGGTTATCAGGTGCAAAATACTGAAACCAGATCTTTCTGCAGATAAAATGTTCTCCGCGTATAGCGCATGACAATTCGATAAGCCTAATAGTTGGGGAAATAAATAACAAAGGTGACAACAAATGATAATAGCCAAAATTATCCGATACAATTATTGGGAAATAATACGAGTAGCCCCTTTTTTCCCCACTATTATGCGATTATACAATACAGATATTCTAATGGGGATCTTTCATTGTTACCTTCCGTCTTGTGCAACTCCAACCAACAGATAGAGACACACCCCCTCACCCACAATGTCAACCAATCACACAAGGGGGGGGCCCTGAGTCATGACTAACATTATGTTTTGAGCACCCCGGAAATGTAGGCACTCTGGACAACCCACTGATCCCAATGGTAACACCACTCTAACTGATGATGTTATTGCAGGTGTCTATCACCTTCTTCTGATATTCATTATTATTTTTCCTACCTCCCTATCAGACAAATTATTTTCAAAATAATATTTTGCTACCATTTATATGTGTTATGGACCAAACTTCTCATTATGTAGATCACTGAGGGGGGAAATTAATCAAACCTTCTAAGATGGAACAGTGGAGGTGTTGTCCATAGCAACCAATCAGATTCTAGCTATCGTTTATCTACTGCATTCTAGAAAATGATAGCTCAAATCTGATTGGTTGCTATGGGCAACACATCCACTCTTACATTTTAGGAGGTTTGATAAATCTACCGTTAGATCTAAACTGCGCTTTATTTATTTCCATAAATCCTCCAAAGTGTGCCTATATCTGGGGAATTTAAATTACCAATTTATTGAGGGTAATATTGCTAATTTTAATCCAACATGGACTTAACCACCTTTCAAATAATGACATGCGACATCCATGAGCATCACCAAATATATGAACATCTCTCAAATGCATCACACGAGTTCATTGGATCGATTTCAGGGCAAGATTCTGGGAACATTTCCAAGTTCCATTTAAAGGATCTTGTCCCACCCATTTCCAGATTTTAATGAACAGGTGCTGGCTGACAACTTTTGACCTGGAGGGGCAAACACGAGCATGTGGCCCGGGCTCTTCTACCAGTGTACCACAACGGAAAAATGGGCATGGTCATAAACATGCTGGCACGATCTGTCTATTGTGGTTTTAGTTTTATATAGCCAAAATATGAAAAACTTATGTCAAAAGCTGTAAGCAAATATGACACCTACTAGCCACCTGACTAGAAAAATGTCGAATGCAGAGACTATTTTAGTGACGACATGCAATAAAGAGGACATTCTAGTGACCTCTATGCAATGCATAGTGCACCCTGGTGACTACTATGAAATAGAACATTGTAGTGGCCGCTATGTAATATAGAGAGCATTCAAATGACCAATATATAATATAGAGAACACTCAGGTAACCACAATGCAATAGAGATAGCATTTTAGTGACATCTATAAAATATAGAGAAAATTCTGATGACTGCCAGACAATATACAGAGCATATTAATGCGCAATATACAATATAGAGAGCAAACTAGAGACTAATATTAAATAGAGAAGACATTCTAGTAATCACTATGCAATATAGAGGGCAATCTAGTGACTACTGTACAATACAGAGAGCATTCAAGTGACTGCTAAACAATACAGAGAAAATTGCAATGACCACCAGACAATACACAGAACATTTTAATGAGCAATATACAATGTAGAGAGCATTCTAGAGACTGATATGAAATACAGAGAACATTCTAGTAACCACTATGCAATACCGAGAGCATTCTAGTGACTATTGTACAATACAGAGAGCATTCTAGTGCATACTGTACAATACAGGGAGCATTCAAGTGACTACTACTCAACATAGAGAAAATTCTAGTGATCTTTATGAAATTCAGAGAGCATCATAATAACCAATATACAATATTATAATTATTATTATTATTATCATTATTATTATCATAGATTTGTAAGGCACCACAGTGCTCTGTAGTGTCATACATTGGGGAAAAAATAATAACAAAAAATAAATGCAGACATGAAAACAAAGAGTATGGGGGACCCTGCTCATTAGAATGATTACAATCTAAGTGGAAGAGGGCACAGCTGAAACAAGAGGAGTGAATGTGGCTTACAGTGTAGATTGGGATAGCTGTGAGGGTGTATTAGTGTCAAAAGTATCATCAAGGATAAGATAAGCTTTAAAAAGAGATTTGAAGGATGTGGGAAGGCCTGATTGAGCGTGGTAGGGAAATCCATAAGTCGGGAGCAATACGGGAACAGTCTTGTAGGCGGGAGTGAGAGGTGGTTATCAGAGACGAGACAAGGCGCAGGTCAGAGGTAGATCTAAGAGGTGGGGGGTGAGTATTTTGATAAGAGATTTGAGATGTATGCAGGGATGTTATTGTTGAGGGCTTTGTAGGTAAGGGTGAGTATTTTGAATTTGATTCTGGAGGACACAGGGAGCCAGTGTAGGGATTTGCAAAGTGGTGCAGCAGATGTTGGCCGGTGAGACAGGAAGATCAGTCTTGCAGCAGCATTTAGGATGGATTGAAGTGTGGATATATGACTGTCGGGAATAACAGATAGCAGGAGGTTACAGCAGTCAAGATGGTAGATGATGAAAGAATGGATAAGAGTTTTGGTAGCATGTCGAGTAAGAAAAGGGTGTATTCTGGCAATGTTTTTAAGGTGCAATCAACAGGACTGGGAGAGGGTCTGTATTTGAGGTATAAATCAGAGGGCGGAGTGAAGCATGACATCAAGTCAGCGGGCTTGGGAGACTGAGGAAGTTGTGGTGTTATTGACAGTGAGGGAGATTTGAGGTGATGTGGTGATTTGGACAAAAGGGAAGATAATAAGCTCTGTTTGGATATGTTTAGCTTTAAGTAGCATTGGGACATACATGTACAGATAGGTGGCCCTGGAGGCCGAATGAGCATACCCTGTGCAGCGAAATCCAAACCTCCTTGCGAAGGTCCCTGGCGAATACCAGGGGTACGTTAGACTCCGCACCTACTAGTTCAGTAGTGCTAATTCCGGTTAGTGTTCTGCTCCTTTGTACTCTCCAGAAGGCCATGGGCCTGACAGTTTACTCTGGCCATGACTGACGGTACCGGAGAACCCTCGGCACGAGACCTCCTCCTCCATTTAGGACAGCGGGTGGAACAGCAAGAATCCAACCAGGCGCAACTATTACAGTGTATACAAGGAGTGATCTCCCGTCTGGATTCCCTGAATGTCCCTCAGGCGGCTGCTCCCGCTCCTGCTGCTCCGCCTAGTGGAAATATCACTACTCCTAGGTCCTTAAGGATTCCCTCACCTGAAAAGTATTAACTTGCACCGGAAAATTTCTCTTCCGAGAGAGCTAAAGTAGCCTATGTTATTGCCCTCCTCACTGGACAGGCTCTGGCGTGGGCCTCCCCTCTTTGGGAGCGGGACGACGTGTCCCTTTACAATTCTGCCACCTTTATTGAGAACTTTCGAAAGGTTTTTGACGAGCCCGGCCGTGTTTCCTCCGCTGCTTCAAGTCTTCTTGCCCTTCGTCAAGGTTCCCTCACGGCGGGGCAGTACGCTGTTCAGTTCCGCACCTTTGCTTCCGAATTGGGGTGGAATGATGAGGCTCTAACGGCTACCTATTGGCAAGGCCTGTCTGATCCTATTAAGGACGCTCTTGCCTCCCGGGATCTTCCCACCAAACTTGACGAGTTGGTTTCCCTTAGCATTAAGGTGGATATCCGTCATCAAGAGCGTTCTGCTAAAAGGAACCAGGATCGCCGCCCTGTTCGTCTGGCTCCCTGCTTTCAGTCTCCAGTTCCTCCAGCCGAAGAGCCTATGCAAATTGGGCACTCTCGCTTATCCCGAGATGAGAGGGAACGTCGAATTAGGAATCGTTTGTGTCTGTATTGCGGAGAATCCGGCCATCTTCTGTCTTCCTGTCCTAAGAGGCCGGGAAACTCCACCTCCTAGGCAATAAAAGGGAGGTTGTCCTAGGATCCAGTCTCCATTCTCCCTGTCCTCCTAAGGATACCAACTTCCTGATGCCAGTCACCCTCAGGTCTTCGGATGCCTCCCTGGAATTTCCGCCTTCGTGGATTCTGGATCCACAGGGAACTTCATCTCCACTACTCTGGTGTCCAAGCTTTGCATACCCTGTTCTCCATTGCCGCAACCGTTGGTCCTTACTGCGGTTGACGGTAACCGTGTCAGCAATGGTTCCATCACCCGCATCACCTCTCCAGTTCGGTTGCAGGTAGGGGTTCTTCACCATGAGTGGATTAGTTTCCTAGTCATTCCGCAGTCCGTCAACTCTATCATCTTAGGGTTACCCTGGCTCAGGACGCATTCACCGAAATTTGACTGGCTCCATGCTCAGGTGTCCTCCTGGGGTGCTTTGTGTTTCAATCGGTGTCTCTCAAAGGTATTCCCACCTCTACCCGTCTACCTTGTCTCTGTCTTGACTTCCAAGTCAAGCTTCCGGAGCCGTACTTAGACTTCCTTGACGTCTTCAGCAAAACTGCCGCGGAGAGTCTTCCTCCACATCGTGCATGGGATTGTCCCATTGAGCTGGTGCCCGGCAAGACTATCCCCAAGGGTAGAGTCTATCCACTGTCTCTACCAGAGACAAAGGCTATGTCTCTGTACATCTCTGATAACCTTCAAAGAGGATTCATCAGGAAGTCTACCTCTCCCGCAGGAGCCGGATTCTTTTTCGTAAAGAAAAAAGATGGATCATTAAGACCCTGCATAGACTACCCCCGCCTTAATGCTATTACCATCAAGAATCGCTACCCCTTGCCCCTTATCTCAGAACTGTTCGATCGTATTCAGGGTGCTAAGATCTTCCCCAAATTGGATCTCAGAGGGGCCTACAATTTAATACGCATTCGGAAAAGTGACGAGTGGAAAACGGCATTCAACAAACGTGATGGGCACTACGAATATTAAGTGATGCCGTTTGGGTTATGCAATGCTCCGGCCGTCTTTCAAGACTTCGTCAACGAGATCTTCAGGGATCTTTTCTATCAATTTGTGATTGTCTACCTGGACGACATTTTAATATTCTCATCCGATATCTACTCCCATCATCTGCATGTGAGGACAGTTCTTTCTCATCTCAGGAGACATTCATTATATTGTAAACTGGAGAAATGTCTTTTTGAATGTTCTTAAGTGCCTTTTCTTGGTTACTTAGTTTCAGGCACGGGTCTCCAAATGGATCCCAAAAAAGTAGTAGCCATTATCAACTGGCCACTTCCCACTGGTCTCAAAGCTACACAGCGTTTCATTGGATTTGCCAACTTTTACCGTCAGTTCATTAAAGGATTTTCTTCCATCATCTGTCCCATCACAGCATTAACCCGAAAAGGTGCCTGTTGCAAACCATGGCCTACAGAAGCTATCTTGGCCTTTAAGACTCTTAAGAAGGCATTCCTTTCGGCTCCCATCCTCAAACAGCCAGACCAGGGGAGACCGGTTTTTCTTGAAGTTGACGCTTCATCGGTAGGAATTGGGGCTGTCCTGTCCCAGAAATCTCCTTCCGGCATCCTGGAGACCTGTGGATTCCTTTCCAAAAATTTTTCCAGTGGCGCATTAAATTATGGAATCGGTGACAAGGAGCTTTTGGCCGTTAAAATGGCACTTGAGGAATGGCGCCATCTGCTCGAGGGTACGTCACATCCTGTGACTGTGATGACTGACCACAAGAACCTTACCTATCTTCAAGATGCACAATGTCTTAATCCCCGCCAGGCTCGCTGGTCTCTTTTTTTTTCTAGGTTCCAACTTATCCTTACTTTCCGTCCTGGTTCCAAGAATTCTAAGGCTGATGCTCTATCCAGGTCCTTTGATAATACGGATTCCCTTGCCTTCTCTGACAACAAGACGATTCTGAATCCTATACAGGTGGTGGCCATTATCAATTCTTCATCTCTCTCTCCTCCTCCTGGACGCTTCTTCGTGGAACCACATCTTCGTCCTAAATTACTATCTTGGGCACACGAATCTAAGTTCGCAGGTCATGCCGGCTACAACGAGGGAATTCCTTTCCAGATACTACTGGTGGCCTGCTCTGGCTACGGATGTTCGCAAATTTGTATCAGCATGCTGGGTTTGTGCGCGCCACAAGGTTCCTAGACAGAGTTCTTCGGGTCTTCTCCGGCCTCTTCCCATTCCTGACTCCCCTTGGGTTAGCATCACAATGGATTTCATCACGATCTCCCTCGGTGCCACGACTACAATACCATCGCTTTGAGAAAGACCCGCGACAGACAGGGTTGAAACGCGTTGGCGGTTTTTCCCGGATACCGAGTGACCAGTGTGACACGTACTTGTGTTTTGGATCCCAAGCTGCAGCAATACCATCTTTAAGTGGAATCCTTCACAGGCTGTATACACAGTGCCATCCGGTACGGGACTTTTATATTATTATGTGGATGCGTTTGCACATGTGTGCTATCCAGTTTTATTATTGTTTTTATTTGTGCCATTGATATTAAATGTATATTTTGGGGTAATGCACGAAGTTGTCTCGTATGTTTCTTTTTACATATTCCATGCCCCCTCGCTCTTCTGGAGATATTTCCGTATTTGTTCATATGAGGAGGAAGAGGTTGGATTTGAAAAGCGCATATTACTCTGTGGAGATGTAAGCATACACCCGAGAGGGTTTTTGAGGAGAAGATATCACGAGTGTGGTGCTGTGAGGAAAAACTACATATTTTAGGACTTTTACACATACTATCATTCTGGTGGTGGACTTGAAGTATTATATCATATGTTTACATAATACGCTATGTGGTCTTGTATGTTTTTTGTGTTTTTCCATACATGTACACATTTCATATGATGATATCATTGAGTCCTAAGCGGGAAATACCATCTGGTTATGAATAGAATACTTGGTTTATGATCATCTATGGGCATGAACGGAAGCGCAAGTGTATGTACTCATTTTTTGTATATATCTATGTGATTTTGAATCAGTTGTGTAAATTCTAGAGTATACACGCGGCTGCATGCCGGAGTGGAGCGCCTGATAGAACTGATTATCTATTCTATACAATACCATCTGGGTCGTGGTGGATCGTTTCTCCAAGATGTCTCATTTCATCCCTTGTAAAGGTCTTCCCTCAGCTCCTAGACTCGCAGACCTGTTTTTAAAGAATATTTTCCGTCTCCATGGGTGTCCTCAGGAGATCCTCTCCGATCGGGGGTGTACAATTTGTCACTAGGTTCTGGAGAACCTTCTGTACTAGGATTGGAATTAAACTCAAATTCTCTTCCGGCTATCACCCTCAGACGAATGGACAAACGGAGCGAGTGAACCAGAACCTAGAATGTTTCCTGCTGTGTTTTGCCTCTGATCATCAGACTTCCTGGAGTGATCTCCTTTCCTGGGCCGAATTTGCCCACAACAATCTCCTGCATTCCTCATCAGGCCATTCACCATTCTTCATTGTTTACGGGAGGCATCCCACGCCTCCTCTCTTATCCGAGATACCATCTTCTCAAGTTCCGGCTGCTGAATCCCTCATCCATGACCTGTCTCAAATCTGGACTCAGACTAAAACAGCACTTACCACTTCTGTACTTCGACATAAAAAAGCTGCTCACAGTCATAGGAGGAATTTGCCGGTTCTGAAGGTGGGAGATCGTGTTTGGTTGGCTACTCGCAACCTCCGACTTCGAGTTCCATCTATGAAATTGGCCCCCAAGTTTATAGGTCCTTTAGCCATTTCACAAGTCATGAATCCTGTTTCCTATAAGCTTTCTTTACCTCCCTCCCTCAAGTTTCATAACGCTTTTCACATTTCCTTGCTGAAGCCGCTGAACCTCAATAAATTCTTCAAGGAACCTGTTTCTCCGCCACCCATCAAGACATCTCTGGGTGATAAATTCAAGATAGAGAGGATTTTGAAAATCCATTCCTGCTCTTCACTGTGACCTCGGCTTGGCGACTACTCTTTGGATTTCCCTTGGCACCGTATTATCCCGTTTGGAGTGACCCGGACCGTCTGACTCTTCTACACTACACCGGCAACTGGCTAGCAGGACTGCGACCTGTGTACCCTGTGCAGCGAAGTCCAAACCTCCTTGCGGGGGTCCCTGGCGAATACCAGGGGTACGTTAGACTCCGCACCTACTAGTTCAGTAGTGCTAATTCCGGTTAGTGTTCTGCTCCTTTGTACTCACCAGAAGGCCATCGTCCTGACAACAATAGTGAGAGCAGCCTAGTGACTGACATATAATAGAGACTGGAGATCACTCTGCCATGCTGATTGAGTTACAATAACAGACTGGAAGCTTTAAAAGGAGGGTGGTGCTTGAAATCAATGTTCTTCTTCTGTTAACCATGGTAACCTGCAAGGAAACACATGTAGTCATCATTGCTTTGCACAAAAAGAGCTTCTCAGGCAAGGATATTGCTGCTAGTAAGATTTCACCTAAATCGACCATTTATCAGATCATCGAGAACTTCAAAGAGAGAGGTTTAATAGTTGTGAAGAATGCTTCATGGCACCCAAGAATGTCCAGCAAGCGCCAGGACCTTCTCCTATAATGGATTCAGCTGTGGAATCTGGCACCACCAGTGCAGAGCTTGCTCAGGAATGGCAGCAGGCAGATGTGAGTACATTTGCAGCTGAGTCAAAGACTTTTGGAGGATGCCTGGTGTCTAGAAGGCCAGCAAAGAAGCAACTTCTCTCCCGGAAAAACATCAGGGACAGACTGATATTCTGCAAAAGGTACAGGGATTGAACTACTGAGGACTGGAGTAAAGTAATTTTCTCTGATGAATCCCCTTTCAGATCATTTGGGGCATCTGGAAAAATGCTTGTCTGGAGAAGGAAAGGTGAGCGCTACCATAAGTCCTGCGTCATGCCAACAGTAAAGCATCCTGAGACCATTCATGTGTGGGGTTGCTTCTCAGCCAAGGGAGTGGGCTCACTCACAATTTTGCCTAAGAACACAGCCATGAATAAAGAATGGTACCAAAATATCCTCCAACAACAACTTCTCTCAACCACCCAAGAACAGTTTGGCGATGAACAATGCCTTGTCCAGCATGATGGAGCACCTCGCCATAAGGCAAAAGTGATAACTAAGTGACTCAGGGATCAAAACATTGAAATTTTGCCCTAGGCCCAGGTGCACGTCCCCACTTATATACTTAATTTTGCCACTTGCATAGTGTGTTTTACTATTTAGTGGCAAAGGTCTAGTTCCCTTATGGGTACTATTTCAGTTTATTTTTGTTTTTTTGTCTCCCCCTTCCCTATTGTGTCTTCCTTTGTGTTTTGTGTCCTGTCGGAGACGGTCTGGAGAAGAAGGCCACCAAAGATTGAAGCTGGGGTAAGATGTACGATGTACTACTCATTTAATTTTTTTTCGATATGCTTAAGTTTCTTTCTGTTAATGCAAAGGGACTAAACTCCCCTAACAAGCGCCGGATTGCCCTTAAAAGTTTTGCATCCCAAGGGGCTGATATAGTAGCTGTCCAGGAGACCCATTTCTCATCACATGCACCGCCCCAATTCCACAACTCTAATTACCCTATCTGTTATGCTGCATCTGGCCCATTTAAGAGAAACGGTGTAGCTATTTTGATTGGAGCGAAATGTCCTTTTAAACTTGAAAAACAAGTTCTTGACAAAAATGGAAGATACTTAATCCTGGTTGGGAAAATTGGTCATCAGTATGTCACACTGGTGTCTCTATATGCTCCTAATTCTCGACAACTTCCGTTCCTCAGGAAGCTCTATCAGGCTGTATATAAGGTTAAACGGGGAATGGTTTTGTGCATGGGAGACTATAATGTTGCCCCGGATATAAAACTAGATCGATCCTCTAGCCCCTCCAAGCAGACAAAACCTTCTCTTAATGCTGTCTGTTTAGCTTTCTCCCAAATTTTAGCGGAATTTGATTTATATGATGTGTGGCGGATACTGCATCCGGGAGAAAAGGACTATACATTCTTTTCCTATGTCCATAACTCTTACTCAAGAATTGATTTGGTATTAACTGACAAATGGTCTCTCCAGCGTATAAAGAAAATTGAAATATTACCTATCACCTGGTCGGACCATGCTCCTCTGGTTTGGCATCTGGAGACCATTGCTAAGGACCGGCCCTTGAGGCCCTGGAGATTAGCAGAGTATATATTAGCCAGTACGGAAGGGAATCAAGTTATGCGGGTAGCTTTAGACTCCTATCTGGAGACCAACAAACCTGAGGACACCTCAGTATTTGTCCATTGGTGTGCCCTTAAGGCAGCAATCCAGGCTGCAGCAACAATTAGGAAAACACAGTCCGAAGTGCTCTCCTCGTATGAGTCACAGCTGGCAGCGTTAAAGACTCTTCATAAACGCTCCCCTCGGGATACCAAAGTTAAATCTGATCTAGTGTTACTCCATAGGAAAATTAACGAAATGGCTCTGTTCCAAATTAACAATGCAATAGCTAAGCTCAAGCAAAAATTCTACACCTTGGGGAATAGAGCTAGTAAACTACTTGCCCGTAAACTACGTGGGAAGAATGCGATAAATAGAATCAAATCCATTTGTAACGCACAGGTACCCATATATCTAATCCTCTTTCTATAGCTAATAGGTTTGCTTCTTATTATGAAAGTTTATACAATCTAAAGACGGATGTAACCTTGACTCAGCCCTCCCAGGAGATATTAATGATTTTCTGGCCTCTATTTCGCTCCCAGCCTTGCAGCCGGAGGAGGCTGAGGCACTATGTTCGGACTGGACAGAGGATGAAGTCCACGCTGCTATAAAATCCATGAAGAAAGGGAAGGCCCCAGGCCCAGATGGATTTACACTAGACTTCTACTCCTCTTTCCGGTCTGAACTGTCCCCGGTACTAGCTAGCCTATTTAACTCGGCTACTAAGGATACGTTCCTACCTGCAGAAATGTTAGAGGCGCAGATTATCACCATCCCAAAGCCAGGGAAAGACCCCACACAATGTCCTAATTACCGGCCTATAGTGCTCCTTAACTTAGATCTCAAAATTTTTGCCAAGCTGATTGCTAACCGTTTAAACCCTATCCTCCCACAATTAATTCATATGGATCAGGTAGGTTTCATTCAGGGTAGACAGGCTCCAGACAATATGAGGAGAGTTCTCAACATTATAGAGACGCACTCAGCTGGCTCTGTGCCCCTCTTGTTGCTCTCCTTAGACGCTGAAAAAGCATTCGATAGAATCCACTGGAAGTATATGATGGCTGTTCTCAATAAATTTGGTTTTGGGGGCTCCTTTCTTCAAGCTATAGCTACCTTGTATACTACTCCATCTGCTAGAGTCTTCAGTAATGGGTTCCTCTCCTCTGCCTTTCAGATTAGCAATGGTACCAGGCAAGGCTGTCCGTTATCCCCCCTGATTTTTGTTCTTGCTATGGAACCCCTGGCTGCTAAAGTTAGAATGGATCAAAATGTGGTGGGGACAGTCATTGGTTCTCAACAGCATAAAATCTGTTTGTTTGCTGACGATGTCCTTTTGTTTGTTTCAAACCCTGAGTCTTCCTTACCCGCCCTATCCCACATTTTACAAGACTACTCAGCGGTATCTTATTATAAGCTTAATACTACCAAATCGGAAGCTTTGGGGGTGGCCCTCACACAAGATGCTTTGAAGCTCCTTAAGTCTACATATAAATTTCATTGGTGTTCCCTCTCCTTACTTAGGCATATGTATACCGTCTGAACATAACCTGACTATCCAACTTAATTACCAACCACTGTTAGGCTTGTTTGATAAACTCACAAAATCCTGGATTAACTTTGTGGTTTTCTTGTGTGGGGAGAGTAGCAGCCGTAAAGATGATGCTCCTTCCAAAGATACTATACTTATTCCGTTGTATTCCTTATCTGGTGCCTATGTCTCTGCTTAAAATTTTTTATTCTATTGTGTTTAAATTTATTTGGAGCAATAGACGTCCCAAACTATCAAGAGATAAGATGTTTAGAGCTAAAGTAAAAGGTGGACTAGCTGCCCCGAAGCTAGAAATATATCAGTCTTCGGCTATCCTAGACCAGCTTAGGGATTGGCATGCCCCTCCCCAGTTAAGGAAGCCTTGGGTTGACATTGAGCAACATAGTTTTTCCCCATTCCCACTACTAGACCTGCTATGGTTAGATAAGCCAAGTAGACCAAGCCCTTCCCAATCCCTGAGAAGTGTTAGAGACTCTCTCTCTGTCTGGGATAAGATGCTGACTCTTCTGCCAGAATTTCATCTCCCTTCCTCTAGTCTTTCTACAATTGCACTGTCTCAACTGATTCCAGACCTGCGCCTTGGCTTTTGGAATAGGCAGGGGGCTAGTCGAGTGCGGGACCTTATGGAGGGAGGTTCACTTCTATCTTTTTCCCAAATTCAGGAGAGATATGATGTCCCAGCCCGCGACTTTTACAAGTACCTCCAAATTAGACATTGGGTGCACTCTCATTCCTCATTCCCACCAGCCTTGAAACCGGCTCCCCCTGGTATTATGTCGTCTCTCTCTCTCTCCCATTTCTCATGCGGGGAGGCATCTCAGTTTGGTACCGACTCTTGATGGTTCCTGTGGACAGCACAGATCTCTCGGTGCAGGGGATCTGGGAGAGAGATCTTGACTTAGATATTTCGCCAGAGGTCTGGACGAAAATCTATAAGAATATATACAAAATGTCAAAGTGTATTAACCATTCAGAAATGCTTATTGAAATGGTTCACAGGGTGTATCTCACGCCAGACAAACTACATAAAATCTGGCCGTCAGAAACCAAATACTGTTGGAGAAATTGTGGGGAAATTGGTACGCTTATACACGTTTTTTGGAACTGTCCTAAGCTACAACCACTTTGGGTTGAAATTTTCCAGCTAATTACTAAGGTCACTAAGGATGATTTATCCCCATCCCCGGCTATGGCGCTTTTACACCTATATCCCCCTCATCTTCAGCGTCCTAATCACTATGTGGCTGGGCACATTCTCATCTCAGCCAGAGCCGCAATAGCTCAAAGCTGGAAATCCCCCTTGGCTCCATCTCTTACCAAAATCCTCAGCAAAGTGCAACACAGCTATGAGATGGAAACCATAGGGTTTAACTTCACCTCAAGGGCTTCCTCACCCCTGGTTAAATGGTTCACATGGTATGAATTTTTCTTAGGGTACAGACCTGTGTCTGCCACCTAACTCTCCCATGCTGTATACCCCTCTGGAGGGTAGATGTCCTGTTTTCAAAATGTATTTTATGGTTGATTGGGTTTAATACGGCCAGTCTCCGACTCTTGCCCCCCTGTCTGTCTCCCTCCCCCTCCCCCCTGAAGTCTTTGTCTTATGTGTATTTGAATGTTTCTTGTGTTATTGTTTGTTGTTTCTTTTTTGACTGTTTGTTTATGGGCAGTTCTGACGGATTTATTGGATCTACATTATGCACTGTACTCTGTTGTAACTGCCATGTTTGTTACATATTCTTTTACTGAAAACTTAATAAAAACCTTTTAAATTAAAAAAAAAAAACATTGAAATTTTGGGTCCATGGCCGGGAAACTCCCCAGACCTTAATCCCATTGAGAACTTGTGGTCAATCCTCAAGAGGCGGATGTACAAACAAAAACCCACAAGTTCTGACAAACTCCAAGCATTGATTAGGCAAGAATGGTTGGCCATCAGTCAGTTTGTGACCCAGAAGTTGATTGACAGCATGCCAGGGCGAATTGCAGAGGTCTTCAAAAAGAAGGGTCAACACTACAAATATTGACTCTTTGCATAAACTTAATGTAATTGTCAATAAAGGCCTTTGACACTTATAAAATGCTTGTAATTGTACGTCAGTATACCATAGCAAAATCTGACAAAAAGGTCTAAAATCACTGAAGCAGCAAACTTTGTGAAAACCAATACTTGTGTCATTCTCAAAATTTTTGGCCATGACTGTACATCTTGCTCTAAGGTGGCTAATCTGTCCCCTCTGAACAGGATGTCCATGGGCCGCTCCTCTGTGCACTAGGTGTGGTGGGAAGGAGGTAGGAGTAATGATAAAAGGGAGGGAGAATGATGATGAGGGGATGATAATAAAGAGGGCAAATAACAAGAAGGTAAGGAGAGGGAAAGAGCATGCATCCCTATGCAGCTTGAAAACCCCCTTCTGTGCATTTCAGTTATATACCCAGGTATATTTTTTTTATGTATTTTGTTGTACAAAAAGCTGATCTCTGGGTACAATTCAGCACAGAAAAACTGTATTGTATCACAGCAAAAATGAGCAATTCTGACAAATACATTAGAACAAAAAGAAAAGTGGCAGCAGGACATGTAGAAGACAATAAGTTAAAGTCATCAGCAGGCGGGCATTGTCTTGGCGATCAATTTGATTGCAAGTCGTGGATGCACAGTATGAACAGTAAAGTAAATGAGTAGAAGAGCAGGAAATGTTATTGTTACTGCGTCCTCCACTGTTACTTAGCCACTGTACCACATGCATTATGGGAGATGTAGTTCACAGCACGTTAATGCTTTCAGGAGGATATGTGAGAAGGAAATAGGTCACTGATGGGAAGAGAACTGAGTTTCTTTTGTCTGAACTTGTTGCTCTTGTTTCAGAGGAAGCTGCAAATGTCAGACACATCTCTCCGCAGTTCCTGGCTACAGGTTTTCCTGAAAGGACAGCACCTGCTTCTAATTACGGGGACTTCCCTGAGACTGTTTACAGCCACAGCTCCATGACTTGTGATGTCAGGTTTATTCAGTGCCTTTCACCATGGTCAATACAGTATATCAGTCCTGTACACTATTATTTGCTTCTGCAGAGACCTGGCCCACTTCATCCAGGAGAAGTTGATCTGTTCACAAACTTAGCTCTGACTTTCTACCAGAATTAACCTGGACTCAATTAATTAAAGGATGCAAAAGGTTTGTTTTCTATGAATTAATTCATTGAGCCCAGCTGACTTCAGTCAGAATGTCAGTACTAAGTTCAGGAACATGCAATATCTCCCAGATGAAACAGGTCTGCTCGACTTCTCTACTTCTGCTCTTATCTGGTACTGATCTGATTTTGCTTCTGCAGTAACTTTACCGAATTTGTTATTAGATGAATCTTTAAAAAAGTTTTTGGAGATGTTGAGAAATGCAGCTGAAGTGCTGTCTGGGGCTCCAATGCAGGAGCAGAAATGTTAGCTGGCTCCTGATTGAATGCCCCTCTGCCCTTGACCAATCAGGAGTCAGAAGCTATTCCACTGAATCAGTTAAGGCGTTTTCTCCTATATATAAATTTTTATTGCCTACTAGCCCACACTCTGTCCAGGAGGCACCCGAATTTCGGGAAGTCCTCCCCTGATCTCGGAAGAGCAGACACCCTCCCACATCCTGGTGCAGGTGGGGCTTAATGATGCGATTTTTGTCATTAAGCCCTACGCCCATAGTTCAAATGCAGAAAATCGTTACATTGCATAGCAGGGGGTAGGTCTCCCGGTCTCCTGGAGGAGCAGTCAAGTCTCCCACATCCTGTCCTTCGGGAGCCAAAATTACATGGTTAGTGATGAATAATGTCATTTTAGCAACGCCCCCCACGACAAAAATGAATTTGTCGAGTTGGGGGCCAAAATTACATATTTTGCCCCACTGTCCCTCCCACCACACCCCCTCCCTGTTCTCTTGGATGCCAACAACACAAAGTTGGATAAGACTGAATGCTAGCAGCCGGCTTCAGTGTCATGTGACCTACTCTACACCGCAGGGAGGTCACACGGCTCAACCAATCAGAGAAGGAGGAGTTTATGCAGTGCATTTTGCACGTGTGCTCTCCCTCCTTCCTCCACTTCAGGTGTGCAAGTAAATGTTTGGAGAGGTGAGGGCATGTGGGGGAGTCTGTGTGGCATGTGAGGGGCATGGGGGTGGTCTGAGGGGCATGGGGGGAACTTTAAGTGGCATGTAGGGAGGACGGATTGGCATATGAGAAGCATGTGGTGAGGTCTGAGTAGCATGTGAGGGTAATGTAGGGTGGTCTAAGTGGCATTTTCGGAGGTCTGAGGGGCATGTGGGGGAGTTCTGCATGACATGTGAGATCTGATGCTATGTGTGGAGGTCTGGGGGGCATGTAGGGAGGTCTGAGTAGCATGTGGGGACGTCTGGGCTCATATAGCGAGGTCTGAGTGGCATGTGGGGGAGTTCTGCAGTAGATGTAAGATCTGATGGGATGTCAGGGCATTTTGTGGCAAATTGAGTTCTGTGGGCATTTGGGACTATTTTCATGCAAGTGGCAGTCTGAGTGGCATGTAGTGGAATTTTGGAGGCAGTGGGCAGGTTTTTGCATTTTGGGTTGAATGATATGGGGCTCTGAAGTTGTTTTGGGGCTATTTTTTTATTCTTGAAGCTTCACTTGTTAGATGTTGCTGGCTGCTGCTCCTTCATGTCAGGTATGCTGGGAGAGAGGTGCTTGGCTGTGATGACCCAGGAGGAGAGATAAGCAGCGCGGGTGAAACGTAAGAGGGGGGCCACATCCGAAGGGTGGGGGAACTGCCTAGCCATCCTCCCACCCCCCCACTGGGCTTCTTGAAGGTAAGGGCAATCTGCAGCCATTTTGGAGCCCTTGAATTATATCGGATTGCTCAACATTGTTATAATTTATCTGAATTAGGTCATGTGTTTACACTCATCTCATTTTTTCAGCTTGATATCCATCCATCCATTTTCTTTTCTTTATTTAACTATTTATTTTGAAACTGCATTAACAGTTTACATGAGTTTTCAAATATACATTCAGTTCAACAGCAAGTTGCAATTTGTACAAGTGTTCAAACAGATACCGTAGAGTAACATAACTTGCTTCAGAATGTGGTAATCAAGTGTGAATAACAGAGAGAAGAAGATGAGAGGCTCATGTGCAGAAGATAATTGAAACAATTAGCATGGAGCGGTGGTTATATGTTTTACAGGGGATAGTGTGGGATGGGGAAGTCATGGAGTAGGGGGGTTGGTATACACGGGGGGAGAGGAGGAGGATGGGTGTTTCGTTCAGGTAATCCCAGGTACTGGGGTGTGATGTGTGTGGAACCACGGCGTCCAAACCTCCTGGAATTTGGGAACGGTATCATTGAGGAGGGCGGTGATATTTTCCATGGAGGAAATAAACCACATACGATAAGTAGTTCTGTCTTTGAAGGTGATGTAGGTTGTTTCCATCCACGTGTAATGATCAGTTTGGATGCCTTGCCGATCCCATGGATGGGTTGGTTAAGTAGTATCTGTACAGGTATCTTAGGTGCTCTGATACCAGTTGCCTGGAGAGCTATATCTAGGGTAGATCCCAGAAGGTCTGTATAATAGGGCATTCCCACCAAATGTGCAAGAAAGTGCCCTGAGCTCCACAAAGATGCCAACATCGGTCAGATACCGATGGGTATATACGATGACGTTTTTCTGGGACCAGGTATCAACGTGCATATATTTTGTAACAATTTTCCTGTAAATCGGAATTGATGGAGACCTTAGCCGTTCATGCGTGGATGATGGACCACTCCTCACTGTCCGGTGAGATCCCAAGGTCACGCTGCCACGCTATTTCATGAGGCTCAGGTATTTGGTCTGATGTTGCGGTAAGCAAGAGATAAAAAATTGATATGTTGCCTCTACGTCCAGCCGAGTATATGCATTTTCATTCAAAAGAGGAGAATATGCAGAGTCATGTAGATCGGGATTGGGATTGTATAACATTTCTAATTTGTATTTATTGGAATTGTGTGGCTGGGGGTTGGTGGCTTTTTATACGAATTTCATTGTATGATGCAGGGTCTGTTTTCCCCATAATGTGTGTGAAGCGGTCAATCTTGTGTGATCTCCACCAGCGGGAGACTGCATCTGACCGACCTGGTGGAAACAGTGGATGAGTCCAGATGGGCGTCAGGGAAGACGGGTATGGGGCTAACGCGTGGCGTTTGTTTGACAGGTCCTATGTGATTAATGTGAAGGAGATGGAGGGGCACGTGTATGCCGAGGTGGGTCTGCAAGTTTTGGGGAGCCATGGCAGGTGGTGCACAGGTGCATCTGGAGTCAGCGCGTTTTCTATGTCCACCCACTTCTTGAGACCTGGATTAAGGCGCCATGAGATATTGTGGAGTAGCAAGGTAGTATTGGTGTAGTAATAGGAGCCCCAGGCCTCCTGCCTCCTTGGGTTTGGAAAGTAGTGACTTACTCAGTCTAGTTTTCCTGCCCCCCTAAATAAAGTGATTATATGCTGATTGAAGTGTTATTAGTGTCCTATGAGGGATTGGTACTGGTAGTGTCTGAAAGAAGTATAGGAGGCGGAGGAGGACGTTCATTTTGACCACTTAAATTCTTCCTACCCAGGAGATGTACATGGGTTCCCATTTGGATAAATCTTGTTGAATGCTTGTTAATAAGGGCAGATAGTTTGATCTGTACAGCCTTGAGTAGTGTTTGGTGATGTTCACCCCGAGATATTTGATGGAACAAGGGCACCACTGGAAGTGTAGGACATTTGGAGAGATTCTCGGCTAAGACGAGGGATTTGAAGTGATAAGGCTTTAGGTTTAGTGTCATTATTTTGACACGCTTTCCAAAGCGTGATAATTCTAGCATTAGGTTCATCCATTAATTTTCTTTGTTGTAAGTTGCAAGCTGACACCTTTGAGTAGTATTGAAGAAAAATACAAAACAAATACATTTTGTTTTAAATCTCCATGTGAGGCTTATCTATTCATATAAGTCAAAGTGACCCATGAGGGTTACATACTGTCTTACATCACTTCTAATATATCAGCATAAACTGACTAGCTGTAACAGGGGGCGGTTTCAACGTAGCTGGTGTGGTTCCCTATATACTGAAGAAAAAAGTATATGTTAAACAATGCAAATACTTTGCTCTATTGTTTTTTTTGTCGTGTGTCTGTATAAACAGGAAAGTCTCTTGTAACAGACGTTATTGCTGGCTGAATTGTCTATTCATTGATTAGAGCCACTGACTAAGAACTTGATGCAGGGTTTCACAGAAATGTGGCAATACTCAAGCATGCAGTGAGCAAGTTCTGCTTGATTTTCTGCTTTACCAGAACTGTTCTGACATATTAGAAAGTTCAGGGCTATAAGGTTCACTGTCCTTCACCACGTGCTTTTTTGTGGTCTAGTTCTAGTTTAAAACAATGCTTAGGAGGTCGGGGCTTCTTTATCTTTCACTTTTCTTGATTATAGAGGGCCAGATTAGGCACCAGACAGAATTAGTATTGGGCAGCACGGTGGCTTAGGGACTAGCACTGAGTTTATGAGTTCAATTCCCGACCATGGCCTTATCTGTGAGGAGTTTCTATGTTCTCCACGTGTTTGCGTGGGTTTCCTCCGGGTCCTCCGGTTTCCTCCCACACTCCAAAAACATACTGGTAGGTTAATTGGCTGCTAACAAATTGATCCTAGTCTGTGTGTGTGTGTGTGTGTGTGTGTGTGTGTGTGTGTTAGGGAATTTAGACTGTAAGCCCCAATGGGGCAGGGACTGATGTGAGTGAGTTCTCTGTACAGCGCTGTAGAATTAGTGGTGCTATATAAATAAATGGTAATAATAATAATTAATTAAATGAGTCTGGGTATTTGGCCTTCAGTCACTTAAGTGACAGAAATTACCTCCGCAAATTGAATTTACCAATTAGGGCACGCACTGTGATGCCATTAAATGTTTAAAGAAGAAAAACTGATATAGTGAATGATGTTATCAGAAGTAGCGGTGATGGTCTTATGTAATAAAACATATTATCAGAATTTGCAACAATTTACAGAATAAAACTGTTTTCTTGAAAAAAATACATATTTAACATTTACAAATAAGGCTTAAATAAACACTGTATTTTATATTAAAAAATACATTATACAAATACGTTGGCATGTTAACACTTCGAAGAACATCCCTTGCTGTGTTTTGCTGTTTGAGCTGTTTGTCCTGAAGCGGTCTCCTCTCTAGAAATCTTCAAAAGCATAATAAAGACTTACCTGTTTTTCAAGCATTTCATTAATGCACCTCTACTTTTAGAATACCCAATGTGCTCTGTAATGATCTTCGTTCTCTTGCTAGCTATTTTGTATCATGTATTTTTATTCTATAAGTGTAACGTTTTTTGAGTCCTATTAAGAGAAAAGCACTTTAAAAATAAAATTATTATTGTTATAATGTATTATTATTGGTCAACAGTCTTTTCACCAAAGACTAAAAACTATGATTTGTGTCATCTGCCATCGGGAGAAGGCTGAAATACTTCATTAAACGCTACTTTTTTAATAAAGATACAGTGGATGTCATTTAATAGTTAACTCCTGATAGAAAACTTTATTTACTCACAAGAATCTAAAACAGTGCAGGTGTTATTTGTTTAATGACTAATAACTGATCTGTTGCCGGATGCTTTTCAGATTGCCGTCTGGGACACGGCACAAGTTTATCTTGTGAATTAAGGTGAACCAATAATAAATACATCAAAACCTTCCAACCAGTTTCTTTTCTGTCAGAGACAAATTGGTCAAAATGTGCACAAACAAATGACAACATCCGTGAAGGAATGCCACTTACTATTCCCCTTCCAAGTTGGCTAAAGAAAGGCTTGTTTCACGGAAATGGCATTAATAAAGCTGAGAAATGACATAAGATTTTTTTTGTAAAAGAAAGATCAGCCACGAAATGGAGCATGATCAAACATTAATATTATTAGTATTATTATTTTTTTATTATTTATTCTGTGCCACAAGGGTTCAGCTTTACCGGACACAGGTGGTTAGGTCTTACAACAAAATGACAAAATAACATAAATAAAAAAGTGACAAAATGATATAAAGACAAATAACAGTTTACATAATTACAGCCCTCAAAATAAAATAATAAGGAAACACTAGGAAAGACATCCACATATAAGGCTGGGTGCACACTATAGGTTCCTCACCCAATTATCGGACCAATCACACCATAAACAACCGTTCGGACCAATATTGAATTAGTGTGTATGCTGCAGCGAGGAACGATTACCGTTCCAAAGCCCATTTAATGGGATGACGATCAATGGCGGATCCCTCTGGATCTACCAGTGACCGGCAGTGTCCATAGATCTTTATGGAGTTGTTAGGATCTGCCTTCACCTTATAGCATCTGCATGCTGCTTTGTATTAACAGCTCCTGCCTCCAGGACTATATTGGATTTGTTACATTGAATGTATTATCTGGCAGTACCACTTATTCACCAGAGGTGCTGCTATTGTGCCTTGCTTCTTCTTACCAACAGGGTTTAACCTGCTGCACTAATTAATTACGTGCACCTGGTGGCTCCCTATTTATATCTGCCTCTCCCAGTTATCTGTGCTGGTCATTGTTGTTTTGTTGCTGTTCTTATTGTTGTGCTCTCCTGCTTCTCCTGTTCTAAGGAATGGTTACATGCTGCTGCTGACATCTCTGTACCGGATTTCTCTCCACTCAGTCATTCCACCTGCATAAGCTGTATTCCTTATTGCTACTAATTTTCAGCTTCACTCAGAAATCCTTGTTCAGTATCTGCAATACTTGGTTTGTGCCATTTTCTGTATTCTCTGGTTTATACCTGTTCAATAAACATCTTATGCTTTCATCATATTCCGGGCTCCATGGCTGTGATTTCCAGTTTTCTGCATTGAAGTGTGACACACTTCAATGCAGAAAACTGGAAATCACAGCCCAAAAAACAGCTTTGGAGCCTGTAAAGATTCTGTTTCAGATTTTTATTCCTGGGACTCTCACTGAATTTGTTTCCATTTGTTTTCTCCTGCAACATGTCTGTCTTACAAATTACTGAACTGCCTCTGCTACAGACTCTACAAATGGATATAATTTTGTTACGCTCCCAGTTTGCTCAGTTTTCTGCTTTACTTACGGACCCACTCAGGAGACTGTCCGATTTTGTTTCTCCCAATTCTAGTGCTGTTAATTTGTCTCAACCAACTTTCTCTTCTGCTAAATTAAACAACAACTTTTTAATAGTGCCACTACAAACTTGCATTTAACCAAAAACTACTGTGTACCAAACTCCAGGTTAGTAGGCAGTCCACACCCCCATCTGACTGAAGAGGAGTGGCGGTGCAGAAGGACTACCAAATTTTGTCTTTACTGTGCCAGTAATGTACACTTCTTACTAGGCTGTCCTCTCTGCATACCATGACAGCCCACAGAACCTTCTTTGGTTTATTTCCCTCCTCATTCCGGATTTGTTTACGCTTCTACATTACAACCTGTTTTGCTCCCTGGGATAAGGCCTAATTTGCCAGCGTCACATGACTGTCCTGAGGTGCCAGCTCCAGTGGCTTGTCCTGAGGCACCAGTTCCAGCCGTCTGCCCCGAGGCACAAGCCTGCTCCTAGGTTTCAGCCTCTGTTGCCTGCTCCGAGGTGCCAGTCTCTGCCACCAGTTCTGAGGTGCCAGTCTTTTCCAAGGTCCCAGCATCCACCTCCTGTTCCAAGTTCCCAGCCTCCACCTTCTGTTCCAAGTTCCCAGCCTCCACCTTCTGTTCCGAGTTGCCAGCCTCTGCCTCCAGTTCCAAGTTGCTAGTCTCTGAATCCAGTTCCTAAGATATAGCCCGCTTCTGAGAGGGCACTGCTCCTACAGACTGCTTCACTGAGTGCTCTGCCCCTCCAATCTGCTCCAGAGACATTGCCACCTAATATGGTTCAACCTGAGTTGCCACTTAAAATGGTTCAGCCCGAGTTGCCACTAGATACGGTTCAGTCTGAGTTGCCACTAGATACGGTTCAGCCCAAGTTGCCACTAGATATGGTCGCACTTAAGAAGGTGCAGCCAGAGTCGCACTTAAAGTGGTGCTGTCCAGTCCGAGGCTTCTCCAAGTGCTGTCCAGTCCATTTGTGCCCAGTCCGCGCCGTCCTCCAAGTGTGCCGAGTCCGGGCCGTCTCTTGTCCTACTGAAGTATTGTGCTTCGTATTTCCCTTACATACCTAGCCTTGTTAACAACCCAAAGAGGCTGCTACTGTTTTTGTTATCTCATTTTAGAGGAGATGCCTTGGAATGGGCAAACCCCTTTATAGATACTAATGATCCCATCCTATCAGATTTGCAACTTTTTACTGAGGTGGTAATCGGCAAGTATGCGACATCTCCTGCAGTTCCATCTTGCGGGTCAACTGTGCATCCAGCAATAACATCCATCTCCCCAGTCCAATTGTTTCAGGCTCCCATTCTGAGGAGATCTCGTAAAAAGAGAGGGGGCAAAGAACATAGGAGGGTCTGTTGTGTCTCAACTCTCCTCTAGCATGATTTATTTCTCCTTTCCGCCCTTGGAGGAGGACTTCTCTACCAACACCCTCATAGTGGACTATGATTCTGGCTGTTTTTAGAGGTGCTGCTTTTGTGCCTTGCTTCTTCTTACTACTAGAGGTTAACCTGCTGCACTAATTAATCACCTGTACCTGGTGGCTCCCTATTTTTATCTGCCTCTCCCAGTTACCTGTGCTGGTCATTGTTGTTATATTGCTACTCATATTGTTGTGCTCTCCTGCTTCTCCTGTTCTCTGGAATTTCTACATGCTGCTGCTAACATCTCTGTACCACATTTCTCACCACTCAATCATTTCACCTGCATCAGCTGTATTCCTTATTGCTTATTGGTTTACACCTGTTTAATAAACAACTTATGCTTTCATCATATTCCGGGCTCCATGGCAGTGATTTCCAGCTTTCTGCATTGAAGCATAACAGGAATGTGCAAAGTCACAATTTTTTCACCCAATGGTTATGACAGATGAAGAGCACAGATATGAAGATAAATCTTGTAACTCGTGTATAGTGTGTACACATGAATCGGCACGCTGATCGGGAATTTTAGTCATTGGTAAAATCATTAACAATATCACATCGGAATACATTTTCTGTAGTGTGTACCCAGCCTAACACTGGAGATAAATAGATCCAACAAGATAATATATAAAGATTACATGACAAAATTCATAAAAATAAGTGCTGTGCTATTCATATTCAAAACCAGAAAACGTGCACAAACGGGCTTGTATTGCCCTTAGCAACCCTTAAATATATAGGAAAAAAAATGATTATCTTGTATAAAAAAACATTCTAATTTCACCTGCCTGTCATGCTATTTTGCACTATATGTTATCTTTTATCCCTAGAAAATGCCCCCAAACATTAAATCAAGGATTTGCTGTATTTGGAGACGGTCCAGAAGATCAGCTGATTCACCTCCAACAGCCTCCTACATAGGAACTGCATAAAATCGTTTGCACCTAAATGTAGTTTCTTGAACGGCTGGGACTCAAATGGATCCATTGCCAAAAATAACAATTGTACAAGATCAATCCTGAGCATATGTAATGGCACTTAGAAAAAAAAGAAAGGATTTTTAGGGAATCTGAGATTTTGTTACATACGGGCTGCTTGTAAATCAGAAGGATACTACATTAAATCAATGCGGTCATTTAGCTAGAAAAACAGCCATGCCGTTGACTCAATCAAGTCTTGAAAGCTTTGCCATATTTTGATCATAGTCAGAAAAATAAAAATGTTGTGTAACTTATTGCCTGTCTGTATGTCAAAAACATTATGAAAAACGCCTGGATACAAACCAAAGGCTCATAAATTCGGAGAGGTCGTGTGCTGACATTATTTCACAATTCAGAGAAGTAGATTATTAATACACCAAGGGAGGAAATTATATATATATATATATGGGATAGCCCTGCCAATTAAAATAAGAGAACATCTTTTTGAAATGTTCAAATGTTATATATGATAACTGTAGTGTATTTTTCAACTCTGCAAATGTTAATCTTGTGTATGCCGTCTGCATATTATGCTGTCTTGTTAGTCTTGTTAGCCTTGTTTATGCTGTCTGCATATTATGCTGTCTTATAAGTCTTGTTAGCCTTGTATATGCTGTCTGCATATTATGCTGTCTTGTTTATGCTCTCTGCATATTATGCTGTTGCTAGCAGCCCCGCCTGGTGTCCTGGCCGTCTCCTTGGTGACGTCACTTCCTCCAGCCAGTGTATCCCTGACAGCGTGCCCCGGCAGGCAGTACAGCTGGGCGCATGCGCTGACCTTGTCCCAGCCTGCGGGCTGATTAATTATTATCGTGCCCATTAGTCCTGAGGGTTAGGGCAATGCCCTGATTGGTGGATTCTAGTATTTAGCCTCTCAAGATTTGGCTATCCTGTTCATTCAACAAATATTCCGTTTACATGGACTTCCTACTGATATTGTTTCCGATCGTGGCTCTCAGTTTGTAGCACAGTTCTGGAAATCTTTCTGTGCCCTTCTTGGAATCAAGATCAGTCTTTCATCTGCATACCACCCTCAATCTAATGTCCAAACTGAAAGGGTTAACCAGTCCCTAGAGCAGTTCCTGCGATGTTATGCCACAGAGTTCCACGATAACTGGTCCTCCTTGTTACCCTGGGCAGAATTTTCCTATAATAATTCATGTCATTCATCCACTCAAACTTCTCCGTTCTATTGTAATTTTGGTTTTCATCCCAGATCCAATTCCTTGTATTCTCTAAAATCCGCTGGTATTCGGGAGATTCATTCCACAGCAACTGATCTCAAGGTTATCTGGAAGTAAGTGCAGTCCTCTTTAAGACGAGCCTCATTTTTCGCTAAAACATTTTCGGATCGCCACCGTACTAACTGTTCCTTCAAGGTGGGGCAAAAAATTTGGCTTTCAACCCACAACATCAGACTTAAACAGCCCTGCAGAAAACTTGGGCCTAAGTTTATTGGACCATTCACCTTCACTAAACAAATCAACTCCGTAGCCTTCAGGTTGAAGATTCCCGGCTCATTGAGGATTCCTAACACCTTTCACTGCTCTCTTCTCAAGCCTGTGTTGTACCAAGACCAATCTCAGCCTTCAAGTACTCGAGTACCAGATTTGAAGGAATCTCAGAAGTATGTCATCTAAAAAATTCTTGACTCTAAGAGAGTGCAGGATCAGGTCCACTTTCTGGTTCAGTGGATCAATCGTGGTGTGGAGGAACGGTCCTGGGTTTCATGAAGACGCCTTCATGCAAAAAAACGTATCCAAAGATTCTTCAAGCAGTTTCCTAGGAAGCCAGGATTTCAGGGTTCTTTGACCCCTCCTCAAGGGGGGGGGGGGTATTGTTAGGAGCCGGACGCCGGCAGGCAGTACAGTCGGGTGCATGCACTGACCTTGTCCCAGCCTGCGGGCTGATTTATATAGTGCCCATTAGTCCGACCCTGAGGGTTATTACAGGGCAAAGCCCTGATTGGTGGATTCTAGTATTTAAGGCAGGAAGGGCTTAGTCTCCCTGCCGGTTATAGCGCTACTGACCCAGTCTTGCTGACCTGCTCCTGTCTGTTGTATCCTGTCCTGTGGATACTCTGTTGGATTTTCTGTGTATGACCCCTGCCTGGACTTTGGACTCTGCCTGTTTGCCTGTGACCCTGACCCTTTGGCCTGTACTTTGGACCCCGCTACGTTGCCTGTGACCCTGACTCTTTGGCGTGATATTGACTATTCTGCTTGCCTGTGACCCTTGACCTTGGCTACCGTCTGACTATCCGCTGCCTTTTATCCAGCCTCCTAGCCTGCCGCTACGGGCCTGTAATACCAACTCACACTATGCCTGGAGTTAAGTCCTGGGGCCATCTGAGTACCGGTGAGCATATCAAGCTCTAAGGGAAAGGCGGCTGCTATAGGTGAAGACCTTCGCCATCTTGTTCTGTGAGTTGGTGATCAGACCGTCAGCCTAACAGCTGTCTTGTTAGTCTTGTTTATGCTGTCTGCATATTATGCTGCCTTGTTAGTCTAGTTAGTCTTGTTTATGCTGTCTGCATATTATGCTGTTTTGTTAGTCTTATTTATGCTCTTTGCATATTATGCTGTCTCGTTAGTCTTGTTTATGCTCTCTGCTTAGAACTTTCAATTAATGTTTAATCTGTACATAAACATCAATAGGCACAGCTGCTAGTCATAAGACTGTATTACCGATCACACAGAAGGAGAATTATATAAGGCATAATGCACTCCCTACTGTCAACTATTTGAATATAAAAAGTCACAATACAGTTAGCCTAGGGTGATCCCAGGGCTTGTATCAGCTCTGATTATAACAACACAAGGTTGTAGGGAGTGCCTTATTCCTATATTATACAGAAGTTTTCCCAGTGACATCACTGTTTTTATATATATATATATATATATATATATATATATATATATATATATATATATATATAATTTTGAGGAGCTACAACATATATTAGAGCAACACTTGTGTATTATATACCCTATCTTGAGGTAGGATGATAGTGCAGCACAGCTGTTGTTGAAGAACAAAGTGATGTTCATTGTAGATCAATGAATGGCTGGTCCTTTTCAATGTAGTTGGCATGGAAATAAACACACAGAACACCAATGTTATATGACCACATGCAGCATCATATCTCCCAGCATTTGGGTAGAAGGCTTCGGGCTAGGGGCGTGGTTTTGACCTGATGGAGGAGTGGTCATGAAGCGCTAGGGTGCCCCTACTCTCCTCTCCTCCCCTTTGATACATAACCTTCATCTGACATATAGAGCAGCAGTGAGCTTTCAATACCTCCCTAATTTGTCCCGATCGGGATGGCAGAAGAGCCCTGAAACCAAGACTGTCTCGCCTAAATCAGGACGGTTGTGAGGAATGTAGCCAACCTGGCACTCTGCACACCTAAAAACTGGGCACCTATCACTGGGCATGCTCAGCAGACACACAGCCGTGGTCCTAATTGTAGAAGGCTGCTCTTGTCAAAGCACAATATTTAAACAAAGTTGTTGCAATTTGACTTTTTTTTGCATTTTCTACATATTTTCTAATCATATTAATGTTTGCATCTTTAAAAATACTGTATGTCACAATGTACCGGTAAACTGGCTTTTTGAATTATTTTAACTGTAATTCTGGCAATGCTTGCCTTGGCTGGCAGTACCACACTGCATGTTGCCACAGAGTGGTTTGGTGAGATGGAGAACATGGAACATATGGAAAGACTATGTACAAACTATATTACTTCATTTTTTTTGTCTCTTTATGATTCTTTTCATTATATTACGCTCCTTTACACTGTTTTTTTTAAGTGAGTATATATACTCTGCATAGCTCAGTTAGTAAGGGGAAACATGTGGGTTGTGTACATACAACCTTCTTTACTTTATAGTTTTCAGTTTACTTTATGCAGATTCCATACTGGTTTATCTGCCGTAGTAGTATCTAGGGGCAAACGCAGTATTTGTAGAGGGGGGTTTCCACACCATGCAGCCTGTGGGCATGACCAGCATGCATGGGGGCATGGCTATTATTTTAGACAGTGCTTGGCTGCTCTCCAACTCTTTCTATCCCCATAATATACATGGGCAATGTTGCGTGCACTACTGTTAGGTGCACTGTTAGGTGCACCTTTTCAAGCAGAGCTGTGTGAAGCGGGAGCAGGGTCCAGCCACCTCAATTATACAGTGTCCCAGGCCTAGAGGGGGGTTTCAAGGTACTAGGAACCCCCCTCCCCTCGGTTTGCCTATGGTATCCCCTATAGGACAAATTATGATTGCTAGACGTCTCACATGGTTTTACCCAAAAATTATTTTTAAACAGAGGGCCTGATTCCTGTTTGGACTTACGTCCATTTGTGCAGCGTATCTGCGCATGCTCAGAAACGGACCTTATGTCAATGAACACAATTGCATGCAATTGAGGTCCAAACGCGAATGACACTTACAACTGCCTACGAGATGGAATAAACCAAGGAACTAACATAGTTCATGTACAGTGAGGGCGTAACAAGAGTATTTGAATGCAGATGCGGCCAATTCACGTTCTGGGTATCTCATAACTACGCCTGGTTTCAGCTGTATCAATTGCAACCACTACAGATCAGGTGTAAGTGTTCTGTCTTCACTATAATCTTCTCTTTAGCCTTATTATAATCAGACAGACAGCATAACCACTCCTACTTCAATGTTGTTTATTCAAGTAGTTAAGAATGTTATAATTCAAGTGGTAAAACTGTAATACAGAAATGAGGAAATACATTTACAACATGAACAAATGTATTGTAATGCAAACATGAAAACACATGGCAAAAGTGTATAACTAGGGAGCAATCTTACCATTGATGCTGTGCTAAGGGGAGAGATATACTGCACCTCTTGCTTCTTAGAATGTAATATCTAAAATGGAGACCTGTAGTTACCCATGGTGCATTGGAAACTAAACTACAGAGGCTCTGAGTGTTCAATTTAAGTTAATACCAGGCTGTCCACTAGGTGGAGTTTACACAGAATACATACATATGTAAATACATAACTGCTGAAGGCATAACAGTAAGTGTTGACTGATGACTGATGACTATATTTTTATTAATGATTATACTGTTGTTCATTTATTTTATAATATATATTTTTTTTAAATGTGTATTTTATTGCACATACTCTTGTACGTATACTGCAGTCTGTTCTTTCTGTCTCCGTACAGCAAGTACTGTGCATGCAGAACTTAAGCGCAAGTTGCGTTCGAACATGAATCAGACCTAGAATGCTTCATACATGAGAGTACCAATGTTTTCTCAGCAAGAAAGCACCAAATAAAACATATTATTTGCAAGATAAGTAAGATGTCACATTATCCACTATAGGTTGCAAGTCATGTATACATTTAACAACCTTGTCTTGCTGTAATGAACTTGTCTAGTGAAGGTCAGTTCCCCCATATTTGCCAACATAACAGGCTGATTCCTTAGTGGAATGATTCAACAAGGTGCTGGAAACATTCCTTAGAGCTTCTAGCCCATGTTGACATGGTAGCACCACACAGTTGCTGCAGATTTGTTGCTGGTATTCATGCTGCAAATCTCCCATTTCATCCCATGTTAGGATGGATCCATGGATTCCTCAGACCAGGCAATGTTTTTCCAGTTTTGATAAGCCTGTGCCCATTGTAAGAAAGCTAAAAAGTAAGGCCAAACTCATCGCCAATCTATTCCCCACTCTCCATGTACTCACCTGATCCTGAGGCTATGAAGCACCCTGCACCCTTCTTGCCAATGACCCGGCAATCACCCCTCATGGGTGGACACCTTCGTTGGGCCGCCTTCACTGGCCTTCGTCCAGATCCAATAACGGAATTACTAAGGGGGCATATAGAGAAAGAAAAAACACAAGACAACCGTACCCAACAATGGATTATGCCCCGCAACCACCTCACCAATGGTCACCGGCTGTTGACCCACACAGAATGGCTACCTTAACAGCACTGAAGGCTTGACGCTCCCGTTCCTCTGCCTTCAGGTCCGCCATGTGCCACCAACTTTCTCCCGCCCTGGCTTGCCACAGACCTCAGCCCGCCGCCTGGAACCCTGGCTTCTAAGCCTGTCGTTTGGAACTCAGGACTGAATGCCTTTTCGGACCTACTCAGGAGTCACGTGCGCCGGACTCCCTCACTGGGGCTTCAGCCCTCCCTGAATGACCTGAGGTCAGGTACTTTCTTATCTAGGGCCTTGCGCCCTGCTCATCTCTATCAAGGGCCTTGCGCCCACTAACTTATGGTCCTTGTGCCCAACGAAAACAAGGGCTTTGTGCCTGACTAAGTTAGGAGTCCGGTTCCCACTTAAAACAAGTGTCTAATGTCTCAGGCCCAGAGTGTACATAATATCATCATCACCATTTATTATTATCATTATTATTATCATTTATTTATAAGGCGCCACAAGGTTTCCGCAGCGCCGTACACAATACAAGCAATGGACAGTACAGGGAATAACAGTTCAAAACAATAAATGAGTAGTACCAAGACTTCAGAGGCTCCAGGCAAGGCAAATATATGGATTTTGGAGCAGAAGAGAAGGTAGAGAGACAGGAGGGAGAAGCGCCCTGCTCATACAAGCTTACATCCTAAGGGAAGGGGAGACAGATGACAGGCACAGAGGGTGTCGGAGGAGGGGAGCAAGCGCTCCCCTCTACTGAGGAGGAGCGAAGAGTGGAAAGAGACCATGGAAAGAGGGTTAGGTGGAAAGCTGGTAGGCTATGCGGAAGAGATGAGTTTTGAGTGCCCGTTTGAAGGAGCACAGGTTGGGGGACAAACGGATGGAGCGTGGGAGGTCATTCCAGTGCAGGGGGGCAGCTCAGGAGAAGTCTTGTATTCTGGAGTGGGATGAGGTGATCAGAGTGGAGGAGAGGCGACGGTCATTGGCTGAACGCAGGGACCGGGCGTGAGTGTGGATGGAGAGGAGATTGGAGATATAAGGGGCAGTGGAGTGGGAGAGAGCCTTATAGGTGAGGGTGAGAAGTTTAAAAAGGATTCTGTAAGGGAAGGGGAGCCAGTGTTGGGCAAAGCAGAGAGGGGAGGCAGAAGAGGAGCGGCGAGAAAGGAAGATAAGCCTCGCAGCTGCGTTGAGTATAGAACGAAGGGGGGCGAGGCGAGAGTGGGGGAGGCCAGTGAGGAGAAGGTTGCAGTAGTCCAGCCGGGAAATGATAAGCGCGTGGATAATAGTTTTGGATGCTTCGCGTGATAGGAAGGGCCGGATGAGGGCGATGTTGCGAAGTTGGAAGCGACAGGATTGGGCAAAGGATTGAATGTGGGGGGCAAAAGAGAGAGAGGAGTCGAGGGTGACTCCCAGGCAGCGGAGTTGGGGGACAGAAGAGATAGTGGAGTTGTTGACAGTGATGGAGAGATCCAGGTGAGAAGGGGAATGAGACGGAGGGAAAACAATGAGTTTGGTTTTAGCAATGTTAATTTTGAGAAAGCATGAGGACATCCAAGAGGAGATGGCTGAGAGGCAGTCAGAAACACGAGAGAGGAGGGGGGGGAGAGATCGGGAGAAGAGATGTAAAGTTGAATATCATCGGCGTATAGGTGATACTGAAGACCGAATGAAGTGATGAGAGCACCGAGGGAGGTAGTGTAGAGTGAGAAGAGTAGAGGGCCAAGAACAGAGCCCTGAGGGACTCCTACAGGGTCATATAGTGCCACTGATTCCACAGCGCTGTACAGAGAACTCACTCACATCAGTCCCTGCTCCATTGGAGCTTACAATCTAAATTCCCTAACATACACACACAGACCAAGAGAGACTAAGGACAATTTAATAGCAGCCAATTAACCTACCAGTATGTTTTTGGAGTGTGGGAGGAAACCGGAGCACCCGGAGGAAACCCACGCAAACACGGGGAGAACATACAAACTCCACACAGATAAGGCCGTGGTCGGGAATTGAACTCATGACCCCAGCGATGTGAAGAAGAAGTGCTAACCACTGAGCCACCATGCTCAGGCCAAAATGTATTTTTTTACGTTTGACAAATGTGGGTGTATAGACTAAATCCCCCTTTATTTTTCTTCCACTGTGGCTGATGCACTGCACTATTTTAAAAATAAGAAATAACTATAAATGTGTAAATACAACAGGTTCTCTGTTTTTCAGTACATCACATACAAACCTGTGCTGGTACAATAAAAGCAAATTATTAAAATATCAAAGACGGCTAATTGCATTAACTGCATCCCCAATTGCAAGTGTATCTACACAATTGTAGTAGTTGCATAAATTAAGGTTATTTGAAAGTTATTTAGCTTTTCCATTGAAAAGACAGGAATTATCTCTGATGGTGATGGGTCGTATGCCCAGCATAACTCCGCCATTCTTCAAGCTTCCATGAGGTCCTGAAAGGAGAGTGTGTAGCAACAGGAATGAACGGAGTGAGCACCAGGAACTCTGTGTGAGATGTTGGCATTGGGCGACGTCCAGCACTAGTCAAGTTCACACCCAAGGATCACACAGCACAGATGCATATTTTGGAAAGAAGCAAGAGGATGTCAATAGCAAAAAGAGCTGGTAAAAGAGAGTCAAAGGAAACCGGAGGGGCGAAGAGCCCAAAGTACATACCAAAATAATTGGTTGTGTTTACTTAAAAATAAATATTTTTACAACTAAATTTAAGAGCTAAAGTATTAAGGAATAAAACAGGAAAGTCACGGAAAGGGCATAAAAGCTTAGGTACAATTCTGTTGATTTTGTCTTTATTGTCATAATTTGCAGTGAGGAAAATATAAACGTATTTAAAAGTAGGACTTATTTTCACGTAATTTAAAACACTGGTGGATAACTGTGTCTCTCTCGCTGTCGTAGAACTATAAGTATCAGCATGCCATGCCAGATATTGCTGGGACCCATATATCTACAAAAACCACAGGTTCGCCAAGCGTCCATTATATGCCCTGTATAATATATAGGAACATACTCTTAGGGGTATATTTACTAAGCTGCGGGTTTGAAAAAGTGGAGATGTTCCATATAGCAACCAATCAGGTTCTAGCTTTCATTTTGTAGAATGCACTAAACAAATGACAGCAAGAATATGATTGGTTGCTATAGGCAACATCTCCACTTTTTCAAACCCGCAGTTTAGTAAATCTGGCCCTTAGATGTAAAGTATGGTACAAACTGCTTATTCAGACAAGCAAAAAATAAAGTGGACAAATACTCAGGAAAATGAGTTCTTAATTAGGAAATAAATCAAGCAATTGCTTACAAGCAAATAATCTCTCTGACATGCAAGTACTCTTGTTTTATCACACATGAACGGTACCACAAGCATAACTAATAGTATAATAACATAAGTAATGTTCCATTGTAATGTCCCTTTAAATAAATATATATTAAAAAATATATATATATTTCAGAATAACACTAATATACCACACAGCATCTGCATTCTAGCCAAAAAACGTGTGCAATATATATAAGGACATACTGACAAATGTTGATTTCTGGGAGTAGATATTCAAATGTGTTTCAATTAGTGGATAGGGCATATTTAAGGCGCCATTCCACAGTCAGTGGGGTAACACCTGTCAAACCGTAATTCAGCTGATATTGGGAAGTACAGAAACCTCACATGGGAGCACCCTGGGTGTAGTTTGTGGAGCATGTCCAAATATATCCCGATTTTCCAGTCAGGTATGCAATAAAAATCTAGAAACTGTTCATTTACATTATTTTTCTACAAAAAAATAGAAAGGTGAATCCTGAAAAAGAGGAATTATAACGTAATTTGCCTGTTTTTTTCAATTCAAAAGTATTAGTCTTATTTCTGTAATACTGTACAAGTAGTATAGTATGATACATTTATAAAAAATAGAAAAAAAGAACATAGTGTTGCACATACTTGTCAAGTTTGGCAAGATGGCTTACGGGAGATCGGGGGGAGGTGGGTCTGTGGGGCGAGGCTTGGCGAATCACATAATTTAGCCCTGCAGCGTGAACTGACATCACAATCTCTAGCCTATTACAGCAGGGGGCGAGGCCACAATGACACGTGAACTGCGCCCTAAGCACCACCCCTAATATTTAACTGATGAACTGGCCAGGAACCTGGAGGTTGCCCTGCTCTCCCGTTAGTCCGGGAGGACTCCCAGAAATCTGGGAGTCTCCCAGACATTCTGGGAGAGTAGGCAACTATGGCATTGCATTTATAGTAAATGCAGACAGTGGAGCCAGTGGACCAATACAAACATTCCAAAAAGCAGGGCAAACATGTCCACAGGCCGGACAGCAGAATAGAACCCTAAATTCGGGACAGTTTGGAGGTGTGCTATAAACACCTCAGTAATGTCACGTTCCTAGTGAGTCTGCATTCCCATGAATACCGACTGGTGCAGCCCACAAAATGGCAGCCTCCTGTGAGTGTAGACAACAGGGACACGAATAGAAATTGATCAACCTATCAGAACTATTAATGCCAGATGAGAAGGAAAAAATCCCTTTTTCCCCCAGAATGGAAGAAATATAGTTGATAAGTGCTGTGACATGTTGCTCCAGAATGAAACTGGCCAAAAAAAACAATCTCATCTGTCCGTGAGGTTCCAGAAGCTGCGAGTCAGACGCATTTAGCTCCCTGTAACATTCTGCATGCTGCCTTTGTAAAAACAGTGGGGATATGGAGAAAAGTGGAGCAATCATTTCAACTGAATTGTTTTCTTTTCAAATTGCTCTTTCACATATGGATGTTATCCTTTGATCCCTTTTTATAGCTTTTTTCACATTGCAGTTTTCTTCACTCATTTAAATGTATTTTCAGCTCAACCACACAGGAGATGGAAGGGAAGAAGGGGGGGGGTAGAATGGTGGAATGGAAAGCACAAGGAAATGTAGTATTGCTTCAGCTAAATCCAGGTATTTTCGTGGCAGATAGATGCCTAAAAGGTTATTGACGTCCCTCAGCTATCAGAATCTCTGTGACCGGCATATAAAGTTTGACGGCATATTGCAGAACTCAAATCGCGTTGTGTGAAAAGCGGTCGAACAAAACAGAACATGAGTAAGATATTCAGAGTTAGTGGAATATTAACTTATAATGCTCAAGTGGTTTTAATATATGCTTAAATACATGTAAATAATATCTGTATAAAGAGTGAGTAGTGATGTCATCTCTTATAATCAATGAGTTCTACTGTCGTTATGTGGTGGCCGAGTACTGATAGGATTTCCTTCCCTTACCTTGTCCTCCAGACACGAGTCAGGTTCTTTTTTATTCGGACATCCGGTGGTCAGGAGATAAATACCTCAATGAGAGGGACAAGGATTGGTCAAATAACTTGGGTTTAATGATAATACGGTAAAGATAATTTTGGTAAGCCACCGCGCCACTGACCCCTTCAACTCAATGGTAATGACAAAACACTCATTTGATCAACATAGAGCACAATAGCATTTAACATATAATAATAAATCAATTTTCAGGTAAATCACTTAACATTAATATTCAACTAAAACATTTGGTGCACCAATATTATCCCTGGTAACGTTACTATATTTTACACTCAGTCCTGGGTTGAACTGTGCACAGGAATTTAGTAGAAGTGCTGCACGTGGTTGGGGCCCATAAATAACTTTTTCACGCCAAATAAACTGATGATCTTTTGTATTACACAGTCTCTTATGTGTGTATTCACAGATCTCTCTATTTTCTCTCCTCTCACACTGTTCTCAGTACATAGCTCAGTCTGGTTAGTGTGATGTCACAGATCTCTATACTGCTTATTTGTTTTCAGTACTTTCCTTTTTACTCACACCTCTCTTTGGCTCACTTCTTATCTTCTTCTCTCTCAGTCTATGCAGACACAGGGATCTCTCTCCCTCAGAAGTCTAGAACTTTCCTCTTCCCACTGCCTTCTGGGAGTTCACAGTTATTACCAAAGTTAGTGGACTTGTTGCTATGCCACACACTCCTCCTTCCTGTCACCCCCGGCAACCACCAACCACTCCCAGCTGTCACTTCTCCCTCAAGAAAATATATATTTTTTTTTTAAATCTTTATAAACACTTTTAACAATTAACAAATTAAAAACATATAGATACACCCCAGGGTACTCAGATTTTGGGGCACCACAATTACTTTAATGTACATTACATTATCATAAGAAATAATGCAAACCTATAGTAAATTATTAGGAATCTTAAAAGGCATCTCTACATCCTTGTGTTTTTATATGGTCACAGAACACCTTGGTGACTTCTAAACCCCATATAATTTACAGTAGAGAGTATATATCCGATATATAAAAAGGAATTGTGAATATAATACTGTTACATATCTCAAAAAAGTGGTACTAGGCATATGTCATCCTTGCCAACTCTCCCTGATGCTGAGCCAGTACAAGACGTGGTTGGCTTCGCCATCTGTGGCATGATGACACAGTTCAGAAATTGTGTCCTATATCCATGTATTGATGCCTATGGAGGTGGCCATTTTCATGGAGACCAAGATTTAATCAAAGACAGAAATGTAAAAGACACTTCAGTCTCTAGAGATTCATTAGCTGCTTTTCTTTAACGCATAGTTGCCTACTCTCCCGGAATGTCCCGGAGCACTTCTGGGAGACCTCCCGGGAGAGCAGGGCAACCTCCCGGTTCTCACCCCCGCAATAGATAAGTGGCAGGGGGGGCTTGATGACGCAAATATCGTGCCATCTTAGCCCCACCCCCTGCTGTAATTGGCCAAAATTGTGACAATCATTTAGGGGCGGGGGCAAAATTATGTGATTCGTCAAGCCCCGCCTCCACACGCCCACCTCCCCCTGGATCTCCCTGAAGCCAACGAGGAAAAGTTGGCAAGTATGGCATATGTCAATGCACAAAAAATAAGAATCGGGACCGGCTTAACAAAATGTGGCTTCCTCTTTGTTTACTGTGATGATTAATCCTGGCTGTGACCTCGCCTCGCCCTGCTAGGGCTCACTCAGGCCACTTAACGCCACTGCCTGCTGCAACCCTAACACTTCTCAAGAGGTAGAACCCTAAAAATTGAATTTTCCTAGCCTGGAGAACCTTACATGGTGGAGTTAATGTTACACTTGTATTAGGTAAGGTCACCTGTGACTCCCCGTCAGTGCACGTTATGAATTTGCAGAGTTCAGGTTTATATGCAACACCTCAAGTAAACAAGTCTTCCACAGGAGTACCATTATGACAACATAGGCATTCGCCTAGCGATGGCTTTGAAACAGAAAACATCTAAAAATGCTGACGGGAGTGAGGACAAATGTCTCTTATTCACTTACCAGCCTAATTTGTATTTTCACACGGTATGCACAGCTACATAAGGCAAACTATGTGTTCCACTTCTGGATATTAGGTCATTTTATTAGGCAATAAAATATAAGGACATAGCACTGTGTCCTGACTTTCATTTTCACTCCAAACTTCACCTTCTATAACTGAGCAGGCAGAGTGTGAATGACATACTTGCTCTACAAAAAACACACCGTCCCCTATTTATTTATATCCGAGATGGTGATAGCGAAAGGAGGAATGTGGCGGTACATGTTTCGCATTGGGGCAGCTTTCACCGGGGAAAGCCGGCGAATCTCTTCACTGATGGGGCTGCCAACGGCCAAGCTTGGTGCTAGCCTTTGATAGATAGAAATAAGCCCTATCGTAGGGGAATATAACAATTGAATCTGGAGATATGGCTTTTCTATGTTTAATAAATAGGCTCCATTGTGGAGTGGAATAAAGGGTTATAACTAGACTGTTTACATTACTGTCATTCTTATCTGGAGAACTCAATTACAGTGTTTTGTAACTGGAATTCCCTAAGAAATTGTTTTGGAATAAGTGCTTTACTAATCTCGCTGGCAGTTACATAGTTAAAAGCGGAATTCTGTAGTCCCATATCTCTCTCTCGTAACAATAAGAACAAAACAGAAATGTGTTCCAGAACAATATTAGACATTCATTAGTGGAGTCAAGCTGTTGAAGTGGCAGCTGGATAAGCCACTTAAGGTCTATATTCACAGTAGGGAGCGAAACATTTTAACACCCAGCGTTTCAATCTCGCTGTAAAGTTTGCACTCTGTTGACTGCGACAAACTTACATCTGCAAGTAAGAATTTCCAGCCAAAATTTGTCTCATTCCAATATTAAGAAAATAGTCTGTATCTTGGCTTCAGTCACTGTATAATCCCAATACGCAATAGGGGAGGGGGAGGGAAACTGAAATTCAGCTGCGTGGATATTATACACTTGTTTATCAATTGAGAAGACAGAAAAGGTCTTTTGACTTTCAATAAACATCAGGTAGATTATACTTACATTTATAACCGATAAGAGGTGAAGGCAAAGAGCCATGCTAACATTTTTACCCTGATAATCAGGTCCTTCAAATAGACTAGAATTGATTATCAAACACTGAGGGGTAGATTTACTGAAAGTTCTAAAAAGGAAAAGTAGAAAAGTAGAAGTGTTGCCCATAGCAACCAATCAGATTCTAGCTAGATTCTAGAATGTGCTAGAGAGATGATAACTAGAGTCTGATTGGTTGCTATGGGCAACACTTCCACTTTTTCAAATTCTTTTTAATGAGCAACTTGGAAAGGATTTGGGGACTGATCATTTTAATAATAATCACAGCAATTAATTATGTACAATTCTCTACAGTATCAAGTTACTCAAAATATTTCTGCAATAATAATAATAAACAAATAAATGAAAATTAAAATTATTCAAACATTGTAAATATATTACTATTTAATAATTTACTAGACTTATTGAATAGGCATTACAGCTATTTTGCTTATCTAGTATTATAATCACTATCAGCTTTAACCTTAACCATTGAGTTTTATCAGTTCAATTGTCTATGTGCAAGATGATCACTTGCTGCTGAGATCCGGCCTGACTCTGGATGTGTCACCGGCTGTTCCAGTCCAAGGTGGATCTGGATGTGTTGACAGCTTCTCTAGAACAAGATGGTGCTGAATCAGCGCTGGGCGGGGGCGCTTGGAGTCTTGACGTTTTTCAGTGACTGAGTCTTTTGCCTACTCACTCCTCCCTTTCCAGGCCTGGCTGATCTATCTCTGTTTACACTACTACTATCTCTTCTTCTTATATTGTGTCTATCTCCTGTTAAACACATCCTTCTGCCCTGCAACTCTGCATGTGCAGGAAAACAAAGTGTAATTTAGAGTAAATACCTAGAGAGGCGGATGAGGGCCAAGTAACTGAAGTACATTAGGGGTATTCACACACACACATGTGCACCCCCTATAGATGCTGCCAATTCTGAGGCGGCACCATCCAGGTCCAACAAGGCGCAGTGTAAAGATTGTCATCAGCGCAGATCTTTACATGTGTTAAAAAAGAGAATAATAAATGAATTGGTATAGCTCCCACTGCCAAAAGTGAAACCAGGACCAGAGCTCATAGCTGGGCTGGTTACAGCTATTGGGAGGGAGGGGGGTAAACAAATTATGAATATTCTATTAAAGGTTTAAACAAGAAAAAAAAATGTTGCTTAAATAACATAAACAAACAAAGGGGCATAAAACAAAAGGTAGTTGTGGGGATGAATAAGATGTCGGTCAGTAGTAAACCATTGGTTAGACAATATGTGGTCAGGCCTCAGTGATGTACAACATATGAGTTAATTCTATGCAGTAATGATAGGTTATGATTATGCAATACCATACTTGCCAACTCTCCCGGAATGTCCAGGAGACTCCCGAAATTCGGGTAGGTCTCCCGGACTCCCTGCAGAGCGGGCAAGTATTCCGCATACCGAATTCACTCATCAAAATGACGCGATTCGCTGTGAATCGCGTCATTTTGGTCCCGCCTCCCGCGTCAAAATTACACGGGGCCAAAATGACGTGATTCACTGCGTCCCGCCCCCTCCCGCCCTCCAACCATGCCCCCTGACCGGGATCTCCCGAAATTGCCATCTCAAAGGTTGACGAGTATGTGCATTACACACAGGATGTTGAATAAATAATTTTATAAGTGCTGGACAGAGTGATTAGTAATAAATTGCACAAGTATTAGACATAGAGGTCTATGCATCAATAAAATGCGGTGCAACTAAATATGCATCGCTGCACATTGCTGGAATGCATCATGTCGGGGCTGCTCTGGGAATCCCGTAGAAGTGACCCCTGTGCTGTGAACTTTTTTTTACTATTTACCGGCAGCCTAGCCAGTGTATCAGATTCTGCGAAGCCAGAGAGGCTTCAGCAGAATCCCATAGGAAAAAACAGGTAACGCCATCCTGAGATGGCGTTACCTGTCTGTGCAATGCAAAGCTTCATGCATTGCAGAACATTGCTGTCCCCATATTAATCTATGGGGACTGGGATGCTGCACAATATTTTGCCTAAACGGAGGAGATTTCTGTGACATCTCCGCTGTTAGGTATGTAGTGCATAGCAACCATACTTAAACATACTAGCCAACTTTCTTCAGCTCTCTTCCGGGAGCCTGCCAGTGGAGGTGGGCGTGAGGGGGCGGGGCGCCAAAAATTGCGTAATTTTGGCCCCGCCCCCTGTGATGTAATGACGCTGCGTTTGGGACCTAATTCTGCCCACTTCACTAGGAAGTGGGCACTTCCTAGTGAAGTGGGCAGATGCAGGAGATTGCCACACTCGCCCGGGAGTCCGGGAGACTCTCGCAAAATGCGGGAGTCTCCCGGACATTCCGGGAGAGTTGGCAAGTATGTACTTAAAAGATGTGGAAACAACCGTTTCCACATCTTTTAAGTGTCAAATAAGCTTGCTGCGTAGACCCCCATAGACATTTAAACAACAGGAGAGGAGCAGCCCTTAGAAACAAGATGCAAAACAGAAAACACTGCAGCCCAACAAAATAATAGAGTATCCAGACTTTTTCTCAAATGCAATAAAATACTAGTTTCAGGCACATATTACATGGTCACAAATAGCAGACAGAAAGTGACTAGTTTGCAATCTGTAATAAAACAAACAACAAAGCATTAATATAAGTGATAGGCAACTATAATAAATGAATAAATTATAAATGAAGACTTAAGAATATTAAAACGATAAAAAAAATAAATTGTAGAACAAATAAAATAAATAGTGAAAAAGGTAATGGGTGTACACAGTATAAATGAAAATAATAATGAATTGTCCAGCGGTAATGGCTCAGAGTGCAAATATTAACGACTTGTGATTTGTTAAAAAAATTAAATTTTCAAAAATATTTTTTTTCCAAATTCAGAAATGTGTTAGGCTACATCTTCACCTATACGCCCATCTTTCTATATCCCATTTCACAACTGATAACCATAAGTGAATGGGGAAAGGTGTCTTTCAAATAGCAGTTGTACCTAATAGAGAATGGTTAAAAAAATTGGTAATAAATATATTACACATGTATGTATGTAATTATAATGATTACGAGTGAGTTTCTGTCGTTGTATTATTATTATTGATATATTTTGGTTTTGCAGCTGTCAACTTGATTTACAAAGGTCACAATAAAAAACAAAATTGCAAACACCACTAAAACACACAGAGACTTGTGTTAAAGTGTTTTATTAAATGTTAATGTTTATTGTCTGCAAATTAAGAACCATAGGTTTTATACAACATACTGGCACAAGACTCTGTGGGACTGAGTCATTAAGGAAAGCAAAGCATAAAAAAGGAGTAACACTGCACCTGGGCAAAACCATGTTGCATTGGAGGAGGAGGTAAATTTATTTTGGGATAGGGCATGTCCTAGATCAACTTTAAATTTTAGTGTAATAATAAAGCTATCAAGTATTTGTGTGCTAGATGAAAAAACAGCCAGTATTTAACTTATGTACAAAATAATAAACTAATATGCACCCCTTACATTGTAACATGGTTTGTCCCGGAGAACATTTACTCCTTTTTTTGCCTTAGTTTCCTTAATGACTAAGGCCCTGTGTGTTCTAGTGGTCTGGGCATTTGTCTGGCCATTCCGCACAGCCATAGTAATGACTTATATACTGGCAGGTGGAGTCTAGAGGCCTTTGGGACAGTATGTAGAAAGCTTTTATGTTAATGGCTGTCCTAATGTTTGGCCGTCCATGGAAAATGTGGTTGGACGCACAGAGGACAGGACCTAACTTTCTTACCCCTGCCATTTGGAGTATATTGCTATTCTCTATCTGGTCCGAAAAAAAAGAACCAGGGCAGATTTTCTTACCCAATAACTACTTCTAGACCCATCCATTTCACTTAAAGCAGTGTTCCTCATCTCCAGTCCTCGGGACCCACTAACAGTGCAGGATTGCCAGGTGACCAGTGAAATAAGTATACCACCTGCTACACTGTGTCAGTCAGTAATGAATACACCTGTGCTCCAGCAAGGAGATATGGAAAACATGTACTGCTAGGGAGTCCTGAGGACTAGAGTTGAGAAACACTGACTTAAGGTAAAAGCAAGGGATTGGCCTCTCCCACCTTCTAGTTGGACACTTGCATTCACCAATCAGGAATCACCTTAGCATGTTTAGTCCTCCAACCAATTAGAGGCCTCGACACACTCTGAAAATCTGGACAAAATGCCCAATGCAGATGCTACAGCACCAAGTACCCTAATGGGGATCCTGGTGGGCTCAATAAACCAGGGCTGCATTTATCTGAGCTGCACAAGCATCCAAAAGGATGAACAAGAATAATCAGTGTTCTGAACCCTTCAAAAGAGTCAGCAAAAGCAACAATCCCATAATTTATCTGTATTAATGGAGGAATCTATATGGACAACTAGTTCATCCACAATATGGCTACCTCCACTGTGCATAGTTGATAGATCCACTTTATTTACCAACGCTCAGGGTAAAAAATCATGCCTTACATTTTTTGTTTGACTGGTAACTGGGCATAAAACTCTGACTAATTCTGCCAGTGAGTGCAAATGGGATCATGTCAGTTTATTTCCTTCCAATGTTATTTTGTTCTTCCATCCAAAAGCTGACGTGATATTAAAAACATAATAAAATGATTCTGTTGGACAGCTTCCCCTGTCAGATTGGGAAGTAGGACAGCTACTGAAACATAGGTAATTCATTGCTTCCTCCTCTTTAAAGTCTCCCGTGTAAATTTTAATCAATCATCTTGTCTGCACTGAGTTTTGCACATAGGATGCAATAAACCATTATATTATATTAAATCATGGTGTATCGGAGAGGAAAACCAAATAGGATTAAAAGGTACAAGGACCTGTCCATTGGGTTCATACATCAAACTCTAATCTTTTTTCCATTCTTTCCATTTTTCAATGCTCTAAGATTTACGGTATAAAAATGATTTCATGGAAATGAAGAGGCAATGTATATAGGTTTGAACAAGTATTCTGCCAATTGCTATTCTGTGATGTCCTAAAACGTTCTGTGTGTGAAGTCATTGGTTCTCTGGAAGAGGTTCAGCTACTAATAACAAAAAAAAAGCAAATTAATTTATTTAATTCCATTTACATTACAAAGACGGGAAGTATACGAAACAATGGAAACACCAGTAGAAAGGCACTTCAAAGGGCATAGGGTCATGACATGCAGCCAGTACAGTCCGTATGCAACTTAGTCTACCAATGTCTGCAAATGATCAGGATGAAGCACTATTCTTCCTCCAGACAGTCACTGAACTGATGCCTGATTGGCAGTCATGAAAAATGTCTTAGGTGTCGATCTGGAATGTGCATCGAATGCGCGATTGGGTTGAGATCTGGTCATGCTTATCAAACCATTGGGCAACCACACATGCTCTGTGAATGGGGGCATTGTCATCCTGGAAGACATCTCTCCCATCAGGAATAAAATGCTGGAGTGAACGTGATGGTTTAATACTATTAAGTATCTATGAACAGTGACCTTGCCTTCTAAAGGAATGACTGAACCCAAACCGTGCAATGCTCCTCACAACAATATGGAACTCTTCACTTTTGGAAATGAGAACTCAGGACTGTAGAATACTTTAGGTTGGCACCACAGATGCACACTACTATTTTTTGGGAACATGGTCAAAGCTCATTCATGTGATGATATCACATTCCTAGTCCATTGTATGTGTTAGTTCCACTACTGAATTCACAACCGTATACTGTCAAGTCTGGTGTGTTTAAACACTGTAACACAACATTTTAATTTGTAGCGTTCTTTACGTTTTTTATTCAACTGACTCCTTCATCATCATCATCATCCCCATTTATTTATATAGCGCAACTAATTCCGCAGCGCTGTACAGAGAACTCACTCACATCAGTCCCTGCCCCATTGGAGCTTACAGTCTAAGTTCTCTAACACAGAGAGAGAGAGAGAGAAATTTCTCCTTGAACCCCAAGTTGAAATTTGGCTCTCCTGTTTTGCAGTGCCTTCTATTTAATGCACGGATATCATGATCCTAGAGAATACACTTCCGCCCACTGTTGTCCTTTACTGATGATGTTTCTCCCTCAGAGTTCCATGTCGATATCACTTTAGATATAATACCTCTTGAGACATTAGCAAGTTGAGCTGCCATTGTCATTCGTCCTTTCAAAATCATAAGCAATTAATAAAATCCAACATTTGTATACATGACCCTAACCATACCGAAATTCATATATTCCCTCCCCATACATCTCATGCAACTGTTGATAAATTCTTCTTTGAGAATCTCTGTGTGCGCTGGGACCGACTGAAGATGCAAGCAAGCAAAAGAACCAAAGAAAGTTAACTGCAAATGAAAAAGATGAAGAAACAGTAAACTCCCGGCAGTTGCGGTGGGGTATTTGTTTAGTAAAAGAATTAAAATTGCATAGTAAAAACATATGTCTATTGTAAAACTTAGATCTAAAATATAAAAAAAACAACAAAAACAATTAGCATACAAATTTACATCAAACAAAGCAGAATAGATGGATCTGCAAATTGTTTGCTGCCTCAAATTCTATACTTCTATGTGATTTAAAGAAAAACAGGGGAAGTATATCTGTATTTTGTGTGGGCAGTTGTGTATAAGTCACTTGCCCAATGCACAAGAACCCTAGACAGATGGCATAATTGCCACCATTTGGGGTAAAATTCCTCACTTCCCCAGGGTTGCTAGGAATAGCGCCATGCATTTCAATGTTTGTGTTGGTTGTATTAGTAGAGAGGGTTGCTCTCTTATTTACTCCTTGTCACAAGTCATGACTCACTGCCCCAAGCTGTCCATGTCCCGGCCGTCTCCATGATGACCGGGACGTCACATGTCAAAATTGCCGAGTCCCGGCAGTAGGGGCAGCTCGGCTTGTGCGAAAGGACAGGCAACTTAATTAGCAGCTTCCTGAGGCTGATCTCCCCATCTACGGGGGCTCCTTATTGGTCCTCCAATGTAGTTAAGGCAGGGAGGGCTTAGCCTCCCTGCCCATTATAGCGTTCACTTCCTGGATGCTTCTGCTTCTGTCCTGTTGTGCTAATCTCTGTATTGTTTTCTGTGTTTGACCTTTGGCGGCTTGTTTCCTGGACTTTGGATATTTGCTTGTGGCCCTGACTTTTGCTTGTGACATGAATACTACCTGACCTCGCTGACTTCTCTTGTCCTTGGACTCTTGCTTGCTCCTGACCTTCGTTACCTTCTGTCATCAACTCCTATTTCCATGCTGCAGCGTTACTCATAAGCTTGCACTTCGTTGAGTTTAAGACCCGGGGGAATCTGAGTAGCACTCCTCCCCTATTAAAGCATTAGCCCAATACTGAGTAATCCAAGGGCAGGCCACTTTGATTAGGGGGTACAATGTTCTGGATCACCCCAAACCAGATTAGCTAGGGCATGGGCTGCTGTGGTGAGTGAGTGAGCTTAGCTGCCACCTCTTTGGGGTCCGCTTGTTTCCCTGGACATCACTGCACCAGAGTGACGATCAGTATTGGGACTGGTTGTATTTAGCAGAGGGTGCACCTTCTTAGTTTGGCTTTATTTCCACTAAGTGCAACCAGCAAAGCACTGAGTAGCCAAAGGGCTGGACAATTTGGCTGGGCATCCCAATATTATGAGCCACTCAACAATCATGGTAGCCAGCTCAACGTGGGCTTGCGTAGGGGATTCAGAGAAATCTGCATTGGACTTTGTGGTGTCTGTTATACAGTGTCCCTCCTAGGTGGCAGCCAAGACACTTCTAGAGGTCCCCCTTGTAAACTTTGTTATTATTATTTATTTGTGTTAACTAATTTATTTTATTTTAGGCTACTATGGAACCAGCATACCCGGACAAAACTTAAAGCTGCCTGGGGATACTGAAACTGTCACAGCAGTTGAAGTGCCCCTTAAAGCCACCAATCCCCCATTGTCAAGGGGGAAATGCAGAGAACTTTAGATTACGCTGTGGGTAGTGTTTTGTATTGTGCTGCCCCCTAACTCACAGAGAAGGATGGTTACTAGGCATTGTTTCCTGGGTGCCCCTACATGAATGGTCCAACGCTAGACTTGGGTTAATATTTTTAATTTATTTTTTAACATAGGATGGACTATGGTAACATCACAGCTTAGTAAAAGTCTCAACTTCGCCGCTGGAGTTCCATAGCAAACCTTTATGACTGTTTCTCCTGGTGAAAGCTGCTGGGGTTTAAGTCTCTAGAATTATACAGGTTATCTGCAAATATTCTCATACTTCAGCTATGTTACTGATGGATCGGCTGCATTCCCATCAGCCTACAAAATGAAGCCCGTCGCTTCGTGTGGGTGACAGGTACACTTGGCAGAAATGTATTTTTAGAAATGTCACACTTCTAAAGAGTCTGCAACTTACTCGTCATTCTCCCAGGAATTTCTGATATTCATCAAAAAGCAAGTCTAAGCATATGCCAAAACTATTCCTACTTTATATTATATTACCCTAATAAAGTGTGTGATACAATACTTCTGTGCAATCAAAACATAATATATGAACAGCGATACCCTCGCAATGTATACAAAACTTCCAATGTAAGATTATACAACAGCAGATGCTTTTACTAAATATAATTAGTAATATATGGAAACATAAGTATTGAAAGAGAATGTATGAGGAATAATTGGTAGAAAAGAACAACTGTCTATTATTTCAGGGTGTCGTAGCTTCTAACATCTGTCATTTGTGTTCATTGTCTTTTAATGTGTAGATAGTGGCACTAGATATAGATATATGTATATATATCCATATCTAGATAGATAGATGCCAGTACAGGTAATGGACTAGATACGAGTGCACACAGGTAGCTAAGTTGGTGAGGAGAATTATATATAATATAAGTTAAAAAGAAAATTATTCCACATAGTTGGTACTCATAGAGGTAATACACCCATGACATTAACATATGGGGGTAAATGTATTAAGCTCCGGGTTCTTCAACACCCTCGAGTTCGGCGTCTTCGGCATTTAAATTTAAAGCGGCGCTGCCTTGTAAAGGGAAGTTTCCCTTTACAAGGCAGCGCCGCTTTAAATTTAAACGCCGAACTCGCGGGTGTTGAAGAACCCGGAGCTTAATACATTTACCCCATGTTGTTTGGTCTTTGTACAGTTGTATTAATAAAGGGTGTAATTTGTTCTGCATTCAAATGATTATAGCAATAGGTCCTGATTCATTAAGGCACGCATATCGAACATAATGTGAAGCGGGTATATGCACAGGCCCGGCACTCCCATTAGGCAAGGTTAGGCACTTGCCTAGGGCGCCGGGCTCTGGAGGGCGCCTGGAGGGCACCACAAGAATGTAAATTACTTTAAAACTGTGCGGCGACCGCAATCCATACCTGTCACGGCCGCCGCACAGCATTCAGATGCACAGGGGAGGGGGGAGAGGCTATTGCTCACCACCGCCGCCTCTCTGCTCCGTCTCCTCCCTTCCACTCACTAGTGTCAGTGTGTGGAGGGGAGGAGACGGAGCAGAGAGGCGGCGGTGGTGTGACAAGGTAAGGAAAGACGGGGTGAGGGGGGAGGAGGGCGCCGATTTTTTTCGTGGGGGGGGGGGGGGCGCCGATTTATTCAAAATGCCTAGGGTGCCATGGGGCCTAGGAACGGCCCTGTATATGCACGTCCATATTCTACAAGGGACGCATGTGAAGATCCATGTAATATGAACACGGCTGTAGCTCTGCTCTGCTCTGCTCTACTAGACAGGACACTGCAGGATGCACCCAATATATATGAGGAATAGAAACTCACAAAGGAACACACAGAAAAAAAACCAACTTATTCAATTAATATCACCTGTTAATAATAAAGTCATTAACAAAACATTGTTTTTTTATTTTGTTTTTTTCCCCCAAGAAAAAAATCATTAATTTTGATGTAATTAATGTTTGCTCCTGATTGCAAACACATGTTATAGCATGCATACTCAGCCGTCATCAAGAGTAGTCGGCACTTAGACTAGACCAAGAGCTGCAGCAAGTGATGTGGCTGAAAAACAAGTACTTTAGAGATGCCCAGAACTTGAATCGGACGCTGTTACGTGCACTCAAGTTTGAAACGCCCTTACTGTACATTCACTGGGGCATACACCCCTACCCGCCCCGTTCCCTCCCTGAAATCATAGGCTGTCGTAAGTGTCGTTTGCACTTGAAGATGATTTGGAAGTTGCTGGGTTCTGTGGCGTATGGTCCGATTCTGGGCGGAGTAATCATGCACATTGTACGCAACAAATCGCCATTTACACTCCTTAACGAATCAGGCCCAAAGTCCAGATCTCTGAATTAAAAAGAGCTTCCAGACCAGGCCTATCTATCCTGTGGCTCTCCAAGTGTTGTGAAACTACAAGCCCCAGCATGCTTTGCCAGCAGATAACTAGTCAATAACTGGTGAGGTGTGCTGGGACCTGTAGTTTTGCAACACCTGGAGAGCCACGGGTTGGCCATGCCTGTTCCAGACTGTAAGATGATGTTCCGGAGCCCGTGCAGTGCCATGTAACATTCAATGGGAATAGTGTTTCCTTATTACACAAGACCATTTCCACATTACAAACATAAAAACAAATGTTTTAAAAAATTTTCTTGATCAGTCAGTGCTTATTTCCATTGAATGGAACAACCAAATACTTAAGATGTGACATTCAGATTCCACTAGCAAGAGGGAGGCGGAACTGACAACTCTATAATGTAGATGAGGAATCACAGAAACACAAGTGTGTGACTCACCAAGTACCCCAATGGTACTGTGCGGCTATAGATCCAAAAGGTTATCTACCAAAAACCCTAAATACAGATAATACATATATGGAAAGTACAGACCTTTATGGATTATGTTCAGAAATGTCAAAATCTACAGCAATGCCATTTAAGGGGGGTATTCAATTGTTAGCGTTAACGGAAAAAAACGAGCGCTCAAAAAATATTACCGTTTATACGGTAATATTGCGCGAGAAAAGCGTTAATACGGTAGTTTACTCGCGGAATTTCAGCTCGCCGCTCAGGGAGCAGCGAGCTGAAATTCCGCGAGTAATTACCGTATTAACGCTAAGATTTTTTGAGCGCTCGTTTTTTTCTGTTAACGCTAACAATTGAATACCCCCCTAAGAGTCTCTCAAATAAAGAGACGGTTCTAATGACCAGCGTAGAGTCTTGCACCAAGCAGTGTGAAGAAATACTGTATAAATACAGAATACATACTGTATACATAAGTATTATTTATATAGACAATTCACAAAATCAACAATAATAATGTTACGAGCCATGGCGGCTCAGGCACCGCTGCGATTTGCTTCAGCCCCACGACTGGGGCGTCACTTCCGGTTTTTGCCCTGGCCGCCACCATGACGACGGTCATGATGCTCCTTTATCACCACAGCTGGCCAGCCAGGTGGGTGCTCTTTATTTCAGTCATTCTTTCCCAGCTGGGGAATTATCATTATTGCCATGCCCCTCTTTTTGTGATTGGTCCTCCTTGGTATATTAGGCAGGGTGGGCTTAACCTCCCTGCCGGTTATAGTTCCTGCTTCAGTGTATTTACCTGCTCATTTCTCTGCTCCTCTGCTCTTGCTATTTGGAATGATTCTGCTGTGTATGACCCTTGGCTCGATTACTGGACTCTGCTGCATTGCTCGTGCCCCTGACCTCTGCCTGTTACCTGGATTCACTGTTTGCTGCCAGCCTTGACCTCTGCCTGGACCTCACTACTGCTGCCTTCTGTACCCCTTGACCTCGGCGCGTTTTGGACTTTGGCTGTTTCTACCACCTGGCCCTCGCCTGCGCTAGGGTAAGGTTATAAACTTATTCTACTCTGAGCTAAAGACCTGGTGGCATCCGAGTACCTATAAGCACGTTCAACTCTACAGGAAAGGCGGCTGCTATAGGTGAAGACCTGTGTTACCAGTTCTACATGTATATGATATTTGCTGTCAGCCTTAACAAATAATAATCATAGTAATAGCAAATCTCCACCATGGTGTGCCATAAAGTACAACACAGTCTACTCCAACTGTACGCTGTGACACTTCTGCAGTAGAATTGTTAGTTACATCACTTCTGCCCCCACTCATAAAATAAGTTATAACACTGTGCCATTAAGTACGGTGATTGGCAACCTGATACATTTATGGGGCCACATGGGCGGTCCTCTTACTTTCAAAAGGGCCGCACAGTACCCTTAATCTCAGTAGTAAATTAAAACAATGCATTTAATCCAATAAACAGAGACCTGTCTGTAATTACATATCAGCAGGTATTTGAAACAAGTGTTACCAGCTATAAACAAATATGTCAATACAACAGGAAGGAGCCGTAGGTCAATGCTGGGACAGCCACATCTGTTGTCCATCACTGTTGTAGTAATTAACGGTGCATAATGAATTGTCTTCTCTTCTATGGGAATATGTAAATGGTATTTTTAGATATAGTTTAGTGCTCACAATTAGACACAAAGAACCTATAACAATTCCTATACATGTTTATAACATTGCATCATACTTGCCAACTCTCCCGGAATGTCCGGGAGACTCCCGCATTTTGTGAGAGTCTCCCGGACTCCCGGGCGAGTGTGGCAATCTCCCGAATTCTGCCCACTTCACTAGGAAGTGCCCCACTTCCTAGTGAAGTGGGCAGAATTAGATCCCAAACGCCGCGATTCCTGGTGAATCGCGGCGTTTGGCCCCGCCCCCGCTGTCAAATGACGCAATTTGCGTCATGACGTCACAGGGGGCGGGGCCGAAATGACGCGATTTCGGCCACCCCCGCCCCTTCACGCCCCCTCCACTGGCTGGCTCCCGGAAGGGAGCTGAAGAAAGTAGGTAAGTATGCATTGCATGGCTTATCCATTCATCACCTTTTTCTACCACCTAGAAGAAAGCAATGATTAAAAGACATAACAATATTCCACATTAGTCAGTGAGATGTCAGAGGCCTGGTAAACATGAAATCAGGATTAGACATTTCCCCTGATACATAAAATCCCCACTTTCAGGACACCTGCAGTAAGCGGAACATGGAGTAACCACAGCTTCTGTGCTGCATAATCTCTGCATTAGTCAGGTCTCTCTGGCCAACAGTAATTGTGTTAAAAGCTGCCAGTGATGAATAAGCTCTGCCTTTGTAAGACACACATGAGGTCCTGAGTATTCACCAGTCTGGGGTCACACAAAGCTTTACCCTTCAATGTAACTGGAAAGTCATGGGTCAATTTAACCTTTGACCACAGCATCTGATAGTGTGGTCTCCCTAACCAGTTTTTTCTTATTCATTAATTGGCTACAGTTCTATTATTTTGCCAAACTTAATATAAAGCTAAATCTTTATGAGGTGAGTCTGATTAGGGTCAGAGTGCTTATTGTATTCATTCTTTAGCAGTCAGGGCTAGAACAACCTATAGCCATACTTGCCAACTCTCCCGGAATGTCCGGGAGACTCTTGAAATTCGGGTAGGTCTCCCGGACTCCTGGGAGAGCAGGCAAGTATCCCGCATACTGAAACTGGCTCATCAAAATGACGCAATTCGCGGTGAATTGCATTATTTTGGCCCCGCCCACACTAATTGCCATTGCTGAAATACAAATAATAGGGCTGGCAGTCTTGGTCTTCTAAATCTGCAGTCACATTGTACTGTGTTATATAGGTAACACACAAAGAGGAAAGCTCCATTGTCACATTGCTAATTGTCATTGCTGAAATAGAAATAATAGGGCTAGCAGGCTTGGTCTTCTAAATCTGCAGTCAAATTGTACTGTGCTATACAGGTAATGCACAAAGAGAAGAGGTCCATTGCTCCATTGCTAATTGTCATTACTGAAATAGAAATAATAGGGCTAGCAGGCTTGGTCCAAATCTACAGTCAAATTGGACGGTGTTATATAGCTAACATGCAAACAGGAGAGCTCCAGTGCTAATTGTCATTGCTGAAATAGAAATAATAGGGCTGGCAGTCTTGGTCTTCTAAATCTGCAGTCAAATTGTACTGTGCTATACAGGTAATGCACAAAGAGAAGAGGTCCATTGCTCCATTGCTAATTGTCATTACTGAAATAGAAATAATAGAGCTAGCAGGCTTGGTCTTCTAAATCTGCAGTCACATTGTACTGTGTTATATAGGTAACACACAAAGAGGAGAGGTCCATTGCTCCATTGCTAATTGTCATTGATGAAATTCAAATAATGGGGTCGGCACACTTGGTCTAAATCTGCAGTCAAATTGTACGCTGTTATATAGCTAACATGCATACAGGAGAGCTCCAGTGCTATCATTGCTGAAATAGAAGTAATAGGGCTAGCAGTGCTGGTCTTCTAAATCTGCAGTCAAACTGTACGATGTTATATAGGAAACACAGAAAGAGGAGAGATCCATTGCTCCATTGCTAATTGTCATTGTTGAAATACAAATAATATGGCTGGCAGTGTTGTTCTTAATCCTCAGTGACATTGTAATGTGTTATCAAACTGGATTCACAGCAGTACACAGAAGACCAGGTGCACCAAGCAGCTGCTGGCACCAGTCATAATGATAAACCGTCTATCCACTGCACCCTACATCTCCACCCTCCTCTCCATTCATGCTCCATCCCGCCCTCTCCGATCTGCCAATGACCGTCGCCTCTCTTCCCCCCTGATCACCTCCTCCCATGCGCGTATCCAAGACTTCGCCCGCGCTGCCCCCCTCCACTGGAACAAGCTCCATCCCTCTATCAGAAATTCCCCTAATCAGTCCAGTTTCAAACGGGCTCTAAAAACCCACCTTTTTCTTAAAGCCTTCCAGTCTCCCACTTAATTTCCTACCCTTTCTTCTACCTCTTCCCCTTCATTCCCCTTCCCTTATCCTTATCTCTCCCTCTCTCCCCTGTGTCTCTCTGTCTGTCTACCCCACCCCTTAGATTGTATGCTCATCTGAGCAGGGTCATCTCTCCTCCTGTCCTCACCACTCTTAACTCGGCTCTCCAGCTACCTAGCCCACCTCCTCGAGGACCCTCTCCCCCCCCCCCTTCCTCTCCTCTCTGAGGGCTTCCCTGTCATCCGGGCCCTCCCTCTTGGGCTCAGCCATATGCAGGACCTTCCCCTCTCCCCTCCCCCGCCCCTCTAGCTGTGCTTTGAGCTCACCGAGTTACTGTGCTTATTGTTTACTGTACTGTGCTGTCTCACCTTGTATTGTAACTTTGTTTGTCCCTCTACGGTGCTACGGACGCCTAGTGCCGCCCTATAAATAAAAATTAATAATAATAATAAAATAATAGTCTACGTCACCTGCTAAAGCCTATGTTAAAGTGCATAGTGTTTTTAAGTCAGGGATACAAAAATGTAAAAAAAACACCTTTTACCTTGGTCAAGAAAAAATTACCTGTGATCCAGGCAAAGTTATCTACAGAAAAAAATAAAATTGCCAACATGCCATTCTACACATGCAGTGGTAAGGAAAGAATGAGGCCTTTGCCTTTCTCTATGAGTGCTAGTTCTGCAACTGTCACTGAGGCATCTTCTTGTAAGGTCAGTCATGACCAAGCAAGACCTTGTCATTCAGACTCCAAAAGGGGTGTCCAAATGGCTTTTACGTGTAAAAGTCGAGCTGGAAGAAAACAGTAAGGCATTAGAGGAAAATGTATGTTCAGATTCAGAAATTATACAAATCCCTGAGGAGAGTCTATCCACAAGAGCTATGTGTAATCCTGACCATTCTGATAGTGTACCCATAAAGAAGGCCCCTTTCAGCATTTCTGCAGATGTGTGCATGAACAGCCCAAGTGTAGCAAGTGATATACAAATTGAGGATGCCACTTTGGAATTGCAACAGGATAAGGGGGAAATTTGTGTAGCTGACGAGGTTACTAATGAGAATGTTGATGAGGATGAAGTTGTTTGTGTAAGTCCTGCACCAGTGGAAGCAGTTCTTGCACATAAGAAGAAGGCCATTGTCATGCCTGGGTATAACACCAAAAAATTCACCTCTTATGTGTGGAATTATTTTTACCCAAATCCTGACAACAGTTGTCCAGCCATTTGTAGTGTTTGTAAAGTCACAGTCAGTAGAGGCAGGGACCTTAACCATCTAGGAACCTCATCTATGTTACGCCATTTGAAGCGAGTTCATGGCAAGCTGTTGGTAAAATCAGAAACTTATGCTAAAAAATAACAACACAGTCCATCATCAGCTAGGTCACTTCTCTCAGCTAGATCCCGACACCTGCAATCTATACCCACAACATTGTCGTCGTAAATATCCGCAGTAGTGATCTTTAGTCTTGCATTCAAGTTGCTAAGGCTAGATGACTCCTCCACTATCCTGGATTCCTCAGAAGAATTCTTGAGCGTTAGTCCCACTGCTGCTGCTGCTGGGGTTGAATCTTCATCCCAGAAGCAGACCAAGAGGAAGACTACTAGTATTTTACAACAATTGACTGTTAAACTATCCTTTGCAAGAGAAATCAAGTATGAATTATTAATGCAGCTGTTTTTAGACAGTTACTTGAGGTCTTGTGTCACCGTTACCAAATTCCACCACGACACCATTTTATTAGAAAATCTATTCCTCACCTCTACCAGGAGGTTCGTAAAAATGTAATTATTGGGCTACAAAACGCCATTCTACCCACTGTACACTTAACCACAGACATGTGGACAGGCGGAACTGGGCAAACTAAAGATTATGTGACTGTGACAGCCCACTGGGTTGAAGATTCGCCTTCACCAGCAGGAACAGCAGCAGCATGTAACCAAGTACGTCACATTTTTCAGAGGCAGGCTACTCTGTGTATCACCAGCTTCACTAAAAGGCATACAGCTGACAATATGTTACAAAAACTAAGGGATGTCATTGCAACACGGCTTATCCCTCTTGGACTTTCCTCAGGATATGTCACTTCTGATAGCACCACAAATATTGTGAGAGCATTACAGCTGGGTGAATTTCATCACACTCTCTGTTTTGCTCACACAATAAACTTGGTGGTGCAGAGCTTTTTAAAAAATGAAATTGGACGTGCAGGAGATGCTGTTTATGGCCCGTAAGATATCTGGACATTTCCGGCATTCGGCAACAGCATGTAGGAGATTGCAGCAGCTACAAGAGCAATTTAATTTGCCCTGCCACCAATTGAAGCAAGAGGTGGTGACAAGGTGGAATTCCACCCTGTATATGCTTCTGCGGATGGAGGAACAGCGAAAAGCCATCCACGCTTTCTCCACAAGCCATGACATTTGGAAAGGAGGGGGGATGTATTTTACTCAAGCGCAGTGGAGAAAATTTTTCGTGTTGTGCAAGGTGCTGAAACCAATCGAAGCAGTCACTGGTTAAGAGAGTTTAAACACTGCTAGCTTGACTCAAGTGATTCCCTTAATTAGATTTTTGGAAAATCAGCTTGAGAAACTGAAGGAGGTGATTAAACAAAGCAATTACGCAAAGTATGTCGGACTTGTAGATCAAGTACTTTATTCCCTTCGCCAGGATCCAAGAGTTATCAAAATATTGAATCGGATCACTACATTTTGGCAACTGTGCTTGATCCTCGGTTTAAGAGCTATGTCTTCTCTTTGTTTCCAACTGACCCAGATCTGAAGAGATGCAAGGAGCTCCTGGTGAGCAAGATGACAGCTCAAGTGTTACGTGACAGGACAATGTCTCCTCTTCCAGTTTCTCAGTCAACTGCTGCTAGGAAAAAACTTAGTTTTCCCAAGAGACCCAGGGATGATGCAGATGATTCAGCACAACATTTTGACATCTGGTCTGGTCTAAAGGAATTGAAGAAAAAATGTGACGCCTCTGCCGTAACTCCGCCTGATCTTACTATCAACATCCAAAGGATGGTAGAGGATTATTTTAATGACAGCATAAAAATAGACAAATCAGACAGTCCCTTTATATACTGGGAGGAAAAAAAGGGAATTTGGAGACCCATGTACCAACTCGCTTTGCACTGCCTAAGTTGCCCACCCTCCAGTGTGTACTCGGAAAGTGTTTTCAGCACACCTGGGAACCTTGTCAGCGATCGGTGTAGGAGCCTACTTCCTCAAAAAGGAGAAAAGATGATGTTCATAAAAATGAACTTTAATTTCCACGAGGAAGGCCTTTCCCAGCAATTAACTCAAAATACTGAGACTTCTGTAATGGTGGATTGCAGCGGTGATGAATTAATAATGTGTGAGGATGATGTTCAAACTGATTAGGGTGAGGATGATGACAACAACATCTTGCCACAGTAGAGTTTATTAACAGCACTGTTACCTTAGGTGCCTTAAGCCCATTCTTAGTTTGCTTTGTGGGGGCCCAAACAAACCAAGCACATCAGCCTCAAAAGTGGCACTCCTTGTCACTGAAGTGCTTGGTTTGTTAAAGTGTGCATGTCCTTTTTAAAATCCAACATAAGGGTGGGTGGAATGACCCAAGGACAATTCCATCTTGCACCACTTTTCCTTTCAGCTACCGCTGTGTGCCAATGTTACCTACATGTGCTCTATACTGCTGTGTGCTTTGCAAATATCTTAGACACCCATTGATGATGCAGATGACTCAGCACAACATTTTGACATCTGGGGTAAATGTATCAAGCTGAGAGTTTACCGGCGTGTTTGAAAAGTGGAGATGTTGTCTATAGCAACCAATTAGATTCTAGCTGTCATTTTGTAGAATGTACTACATAAATGATAGCTAGAATCTGATTGGTTTTTCAAACCTGCCGGAAAACTCTCAGCTTGATACATTTACCCCCTGGTCTTGTCTACTGTAAAAGAATTGACCAGAATTAGTGACACCTCGGCTGTAACTCCACCTGATCCTACTATCAACTATCAATATCCAAAGAATGGTGGAGGATTATTTGTATTTTTTTTTAATGGTATAAAGTCAACAGTTTTATTATCAAAGAACATTGTTGCTTGCAGAAGTAATGTAAGCATGGATGTCTAAATAGACATGTATATGTATTACCTTCCACTTTGCTGCTGTTTCATCAGTATTGTACAAAGTGTTTGTAGTCTGCACTTTATGTCACAGGTACCTAACTATATTATAAGTTTTTGGGAATTGGGGCTGATTGGAAGCTCAGTGATGAACTTGCTTTTTGCTGTGAATTACAATGGCTCTTTTTAGTGCATTGTCTGGCACCCTGCATTGGTCTGGGTCTGATAAAAGCACGCATCCCTGGGGAAGGGGGGGTCATCTCTCGTTGCCATGTATTAGCCATAGAATTACCACAGTTATCAAAGCAACTGGTGGAGCGATCAAATGAACCATAACTGATTTCATGATCCAAGGACAATTCCATCTTGCACCACTTTTCTTTTCTGCCACTGCTGTGTGCCAATGTTTCCTAGATGTGCTATGAACTGCCGTGTGTTTAAAAGTGTGTGAAAATAATATTGTGACCTGTGAGATGGTCAAAATTGACTGCAAATTACTTGAAATTAGTGTTAGGTTAATAATAATGTATGGGGGGGGAAAAAGCAAAATTATATGATTTTAGCAAAAAACATAGGGATTTTAGAAAAAAATGGGCATCCAAAACCAAAACCTAAACCAAAACACGCAAGGACGGTTTTGCCAAAACCAAAATACGACGTTAATCCAGATTCAAAACCAAACTAAAACCAGAACACAGGGGTCAGTGAACATCTCTAGTACAAACTGAAATTAAATGATTAAACTTTGTTCGATTTTATGAACAACTGTGCAATGTTGTGATACCGTGTGAGTGCTTGTGTGACCGGAATGGCTGTGTATTACCTCACAGTGGTAGTGTAACATTCAGTTCCTGGTTCAATATCTATGCGGTGAGTTCTGCATCCAACTCACAAAAGTAGAGAGGCAAGGGTTCCCCTGAACAGTACACTATGTATTAGATCTATGAGAAAAAGACAGTTGGATGACAAAGTCATTTTTATCTTGCTAACTGGTCATCAGATTTCTAAATGTAATTCTTTAGTTCCAATTAAGCTTCACCTTAACACCACAAAACAATCATATTCTCAGAACAGAGTATAAAAAATGATATTCTAGTTTATTTGTGTTAATCAACCTCTAACCGTAGATCAGTTACACTGCTGATTCTATATTGCATCCCCGCTGACCTCTAACCCTTCCTCTGAATACCGAAGATGGATTATTACCTCAATTTATTTACCTACAATTAATCTTCAATGCAATAGATTCCCAAACGCAAAATGTAAAGATAGATAGGAGAGTGTGGATATACAATAGTGGAGAGAAAAGATATGCAAATATACAGATAAATAGAATACAATAAAAACAATGGAGGACTTAGAGCTGACTTACTGTCAAAAGCATAAAAACAACGCTAAGTAGTGCTGATGTCTGTGTGTGGTATGGAGCTGGTGAAGGATTTGTAAAAGTCTCACAGTCCAATGTGGCAGCCACGAGTACAAAAATGTTGAAAACAATGGCACAAACAATAAAACACAGGTCTGGGAAGGTTGGGTAGTGCACTTACCTCCCTCCCCAGAAGATGTGTCCAGATACTCCTTGCAGAGGTCTTTCTTCCAGGCAGCGATCCCGCTCCTGGAAAGTGTATGCTCCTATCGTAGTACCGAGTGGCAGTCTCAAGGTCCCCACATGAGTATGAGTACCAACGGCAGTAATTGCTCAGAAAAAGCAAGAGAGTATGTGGGTAACGATAAAATGATGTTCCTCCGTGTGGGGGTCCACCTTCCAGGTAGCGATCCCGCACGGTACTACGATAGGAGCATACACTTTCCAGCAGCGGGATCGCTGCCTGGAAGAAAGAGCTCTGCAAGGAGTATCTGGACACATCTTCTGGGGAGGGAGGTAAGTGCACTACCCAACCTTCCCAGACCTGTGTTTTATTGTTTGTGCCATTGTTTTTAACATTTTTGTACTGGCGGCTGCCACATTGGACTGTGAGACTTTTACAAATCCTTCACCAGCTCCATACCACACACAGACATCAGCACTACTTAGTGTTGTTTTTATGCTTTTGACAGTAAGTCAGCTCTAAGTCCTCCATTGTTTTTATTGTATTCTATTTATCTGTATATTTGCATATCTTTTCTCTCCACTATTGTATATCCACACTCTCCTATCTATCTTTACATTTAGCGCTGGGGAATCTATTGCTTTGTATCTTTTAGGGGTTTGAGACCACCTCTTATATTTGTTCCCCTAGCTGCCCATTTCATCTACTAAGTGGGAAGTACGGATCCCCCACATCTTGTTCTATATTCTAATTAATCTTCAATGACTATAAAATCCTATTTCTCGATATTATTACATAACTAACTCAAAAAGTAACTAATTTTTAATTATTATCATTTGAAGATCATACATAAATTTACCTTATTACCTCTTGTACAACAATACATTCATTTCCTTTAGATCAGTGGATAAATGTTCTTATACATTTAAAATATACACATTTTACTCATTGGTGGAGATTCAACTGCCGGGAATGTGGCTCGTGGACATCACTTTGCCGGCAAATATGGTAGGAATCGCCGCTCATTTTACCTCGTATTGAACTGAATCTCCCCCATTGGGCATTGATGCACTTCGAAGAGATTAACACATAACCGCTGTCCCCGTAAATTTCCAGTGCCGCACGGTTTGGTGTGTGATAGGAAATAGTAGTATGTAGACTGTAATTAAAATCTATTAAATTAAATCAGGCTCCTTTTTACTAATGCTTCAAGTCCTTTGCACAATTACCAATCTCTCAACTAGTGACAGAGAGGAGGGAATCCCTGGTGTAAGAATTTTTCAACCACAGTCTACCTTCCCCATCATCATCATCATCAGCTATTTATATAGTGCTACTAATTCTGCAGCGCTGTACAGAGAAATCACTCACATCAGTCCCTTCCTCATTGGAGCTTACAGTCTAAATTCCCTAACATACACACACACACACACACACACACACACACACACACACACACACACACACACACACACACACACACACACATAGATAAAGAGACTAGGGTCAATTTGATAGCAGCCAGTTAACCTACTAATATGTTTTTGGAATGTGGGAGGAAACAGGAGCACCCGGAGGAAACCCACACAAACACAGGGAGAACATACAAACTCTACACAGATAAGGCCATGGTTGGGAATCGAATACATGGACCCAGTGCTGTGAGGCAGAAGTGCTAACCACTGAGCCACCGTGCTTCCCCATAGCCAGTTATCCACCACAGTGGGGAAACGATGCCTTAAGTGGCTCATAGAGTAACTGAAGTGCAACTATCGATATATGGCTGACACAATGAGTAGAGCTAACGGAGAAATATGCTCTGGTGCCTCATATATGCCAACTACCAGACACTGTACTCCTAATTCAATAGCTGAAGGAGGAAGAGCAGGTGGTTAGCAGTACACAGTGCTTCCTCCTACAACCACTGACTGTGGCGACTAGCAGACAGATGAGGTAACCGAGGAGCTGGCTGGGGCCAGCAAGCAAAGTGAGAACCTCATTTCTGCTGCCCCATAAAAAAGTGCTGCCTGAGAGTATTGCCTGGTCTCATGGGAAGGATTGCTTTGCCTGTGACAGATATACTACATTCAGGTACTTAGGATATTAGGTTTATAGTAATTAGTGTAATACTCATTATATACTGCTTAAGTACAGTGTCAGACAGACATTTTAGAACACTGTGATTTCTGACCAGGAAACTACAACATTCTAAAGTGAGGATACGCTCCTCACATCAAGTTATCGTAAATGTGAATGGGAAACACTGTTCCCCTTTCAAAATGCTGCATGGGAATTTTGATAATGGAAATGTTATGATGTTGTAGTGGAACTGTGAAACTCCATTCACTTTCACGATCTACTGACTAAGCATATGACTGCTTTATAATGCTACGGTTCCTGGATCACAAAATCATGGCATTCTAAAGAGCCCCAATGTTGGTGTACTAAAGGAGATATTTTTTTCTGCTCAGCTATTTTAAATGTAGTGCATTTTTGCTTAAATTCTATTTTTCTTTGCTTTTTATCCAAAAGACTTTTGATAAACAGACTCTGCAGCGATACATCTGTATACAAACAAAAAGAACGGTTCTATTTTAAGAACATTTCCAGGAACAGAGGGTATGATCCAAGCTTTCACACCTGCAGAAAAACAGACCACATCCCCTGTTTATGTTTGCTCATATTTAAGTCAACTTAGAAACTCCAAAATGCTTTGCCCCTGAGAGCTCACCTAGAGACGTGGTTTCGAGTTATTAACTACCCGTGCCAAATTTAAATCATTTCCTGATCATTTGCAGCATAGCGTGGCACTACAAACAGGTCCCCACGGCACCTTCAACAACTTCAACAGAAAATAAATAAACAATTTAAAGAAATAAATGAATATCCAAGGCTTGAACTTTATGCATTTTGTACCAAAGTCCTTACAGGAAAATCCTTCAAGGAAAGTAACTGAATATTTGTCTTGGCTGGAATGTTAAATCTCAGTGGCACTTTAAAGTCAGCTGGTACAAGGCTCATAATTCAAAAATGACACATTTGCCATTACTATGTTACCATATCACAGATAGTCCGTGACAAAATACTATACATGATATATCCAACACTTACTATATATTGTACATCTATAGCAATATAGGACACTATGGAAAAAACAATTATTTTGTAGCTTTATTTTTAAGTTCTCTTTCCTATAAATCCAGAGTTTACCAACTCCAGTTCCAATCAAATTTTAAGGATATAAGTGCCTCGGTCCTCAGTCAGACTTGTGCTCAAGCATGGATAGTCTTAAATCCTGGGGGTATATTTACTAAACTGTGGGTTTAAAAAAGTGGAGATGTTGCCTATAGCAACCAGTTAGATTCTAGCTGTCATTTTTAGAATGCACTAAATAAATGACAGCTAGAATCTGATTGGTTGCTATAGGCACCTTTTCAAACCTGCAGTTTAATAAATATACCCCCCTGGACTGTTAGGGGGGTTTGAGGACTGGATTTGGCAAACACTGACTTAACCCATTAAGATCTTGCCTTATAACTCCCCTTACCATTAAAGCTAGCAGATACCCTCCTCCCAAAATTTCTGTATGGAAAATTAGGACAAGTTCAGCCATGCCCTTAATTCTGTTAAAGCTCACCACCTTGCTGTAGCATTCTTAATTTGAATGGATGATGTGAGGACACCGGGATTGGAACCAAAGCTCACTAGATACCCAGTCCTCTAGGTTCACAGGTTACACAGGTAAGGAGACAGGAAAATCCCTTTTATTAAAAATAGTGCACACACTTAGTAAAATACAACAATGCTCCCCAAGGAGAAACTTGTTCCCCCACCAAATATAACAAGTGTCAGAAAATCACCAGTGCAAGTAAAATCTCCCCAACAAAGTCCCCAGCAGGTTACATCCCAGTCCATGGAGGTCCAAACTTCTGGTAATAAAATCCACAGTTAACAATCCAAGTGGGCCAGGGGTTCTGATCCGTAAGGTGGGTCTGTGTATCTTGCTGATCCCAGCTGCTCAGCCAACTCTTCACCAGCTTGGTGGGACCCTGGGTACTAGTCTCCCTACCAATGTAGGCTCACCAACCCCCACAATCTGCGAGTGTCTCTTGATGGAGTGGTGACAGAATCAATCATAGGTGTAAACTGTCCGGTCTGTCTCAGGAAGCTCCTGCTTCAAGCATTCTTTTCTGGCCCTGAGAGAATATGGTTACTCTCAATCAGTCCAAGTCCTTACTTTCTCAAGATTCGCCAACAACACCACCCCCTCCCTGGCGTCTCCTTTTTGTCCCTTCTCACAAGATACACGAATCTGGCCACCTCCCTGGGTCAACCCCCCTGCTCATTGTCCTCTTGTGATTGGTGGTGTGAAGAGTTTGGGTGGTAACCGGGGTGGAAGTAGAGCATGACATCGGTGGTCTCCCCCTGCGGTGATGGTGCCATTCAGACTGTGTTGAAGAGTTGCTGGAACAAATGTTAGCAAACAGGCAGAGTCCACCTCCTGATTTTAGATAAGGTCCTGACCCTCCTGTTTTTAACCCCTTCCAATCTTTTTTGATGTCAAAGGGTCCACAGCTGTTTCCCACTTCCTGTGAGCTGCCTCCCCCCTCCCTCTCTGGACACCACAGCAATAACAGATCTGACCACTGTGCGGCATTTAATAACAGAGTGGGCTACGAGTGGGTTTGTCACAGGTGATATCGGGACTTTGCCGCGAAAATTGGGATTGCTATTGGGGAATATACTGAAATGTCAAATCCATCATTTTAATAAATACCTGTAACTAACCCTATTAAACTGACCAGATCTATGCAACTAATGTAATTTTGTTTATAAATGATTGCCTTTAGCCCTTGATGATGTGACACCATAAATATTCATGATGTCTCCAGCACTTATGTCATCAGACACTCTCACGTGCTCAATGCTATTATTATATGCAATATGTTATAGGTCAATGTTATCTGTATATTCCCAAGAGAGAGAGAGAGAGAATAATCATATTCAGCTTTCCAATGCATTATTAGATAACTAGACAGATAACAGGTTCTGTTTAATTAACATAGTGTAAGCAGAGCCGGATTTAGACCTCATAGGGCCCTAGGCAGGATACTGTTTTTGGGGCCCCTCCCTAAAACAATCCATAGCACTATATTTTTGCAGCCTACCATATACCCCTATAGTTACGTAGAAGTGAAAACATGTGCCGCCGCATGCCTACCATATACCCCTATAGTTAAGTAGATATGAAAGCATGTGCCGCCGCGCAGCGGCGGCACGCCGCCAAAGGAGGTGAGGGCGTGGCTTGCATCTTTGGGGGCGTACCTAACATGTGAAAAGAGCAAGGCCACCCTGCTGCAGAAAAAGGCACCCCTAAATAATTACCAAGCAGTCCCGTTTTTTTAAGTAGTTGGGTGAAAACAACATAATAAATATTGAAGTCAGGGCAGAAATACTTAAGTTGTTTGCAAAAATAATACGCATAAATCCAAGTATGTGCTCTTGTCACTTTTGTCCCTCTATCATCACACTGTGCCCCTTCATTGTCACTTTTGCCCCTTCACAATATCACATGTGCCCTTTCCCCATCACCTCTGTGCCCATCACCATCCCCACCTCTGTGCCAATCACCATCACCACCTTTGTGCCCATTACCACCTCTGTGCCCTTCACCATCACCACTTCTGTGCCAATCACCATCACCACCTCTGTGCCTCTTCACCATCACCACCTCTGTGCCCTTCACCATCACCACTTCTGTGCCAATCACCATCACCACCTCTGTGCCTCTTCACCATCACCACCTCTGTGCCCTTCACCATCACCACCTCTGTGCCCATCACCACCTCTGTGCCTCTTCACCATCACCACCTCTGTGCCCTTCACCATCACCACCTCTGTGCCCTTCACCATCACCACCTCTGTGCCAATCACCATCACCACCAATGTGCCAATCACCATCACCACCTTTGTGCCCATTACCACCTCTGTGCCCTTCACCATCACCACTTCTGTGCCAATCACCATCACAACCTCTGTGCCCTTCACCATCACCACTTCTGTGCCAATCACCATCACCACCTCTGTGCCTCTTCACCATCACCACCTCTGTGCCCTTCACCATCACCACCTCTGTGCCCATCACCACCTCTGTGCCTCTTCACCATCACCACCTCTGTGCCCTTCACCATCACCACCTCTGTGCCCTTCACCATCACCACCTCTGTGCCAATCACCATCACCACCTCTGTGCCCCTCACCATCACCACCTCTGTGCCAATCACCATCACCACCTCTGTGCCAATCACCATCACCAATTCTGTGCCCCTTCACCATCACCACCTCTGTGCCCTTCACCATCACCACCTTTGTGTCCATCACCACTTCTGTGCCAATCACCATCACCACTTCTGTGCCAATCACCATCTCTGTGCCCTTCACCATCACCACTTCTGTGCCCTTCACCATCACCATCTCTGTGCCCTTCACCACCTCTGTGCCCCTTCACCATCACCACTTCTGTGCCCCTTCACCATCCCCACTTCTGTGCCCCTTCACCATCACCACCTTTGTGCCCCTTCACCATCACCACTTCTGTCCCTTGTTTTACTTACCTTTCTATTGCGCGCTGCTCCTCCTCCGTCAGTCCAGATGTAAAAAAAAAAAGAAAAGAAAAGAAAGAGTCACGTGATCGCTCGTCGGGTCCCGGCAGCCTCTCCTCCTCTCTCTATCACTGAGACACTGAGAGGAGAAGAGGCTGCCGGGACCCGACTCGCGGCACCCGACCCCCCCTCCCCCGATTTGCGGCACCCCCTCCCCCGACTCGCGGCAACCCCCTCCCCCCCCCCCCCGCACGAGTCGCGGGGGGGGGGGGGTGCCGCGAGTCGGGGGAGGGGCCGAAATATATATTATTTTTTTTTTTCATTTTTTTAAAAATTACTCCTGTCCCCCCCAGCTGTGCCCCCCGAGAGCCGCTAGGCCCTAGGCAGGTGCCTAGGTTGCCTAGCGGTAAATCCGGCCCTGAGTGTAAGCCATCTAGTTATACTGGTTTACGTAATAGGAATAAGGGTAATTGTGTCAGTGACCTTGCTACCCATTATACTAATACCCCGTCACACTGCCTCAAAAACCCAGGTTATTGCCGGAAGGAGCCATGACAAGCAGGGTTGCGGCTAAGGGCTAGATTTACTAAGCTGCAGGTTTGAAAAAGTGGGGCTGTTGCCTATAGCAACCAATCAGATTCTAGCTGTCATTTTGTAGAAGGTACTAAATAAATGAAATCTAGAATCTGATTGGTTGCTATAGGCAACATCCCCACTTTTTCAAACCCGCAGCTTAGTAAATCTAGCCCTAAGTGTGAACGGGTCACCTGCATCTACCTGGGTCGGATGAACCGGGAATTAGACCCGGGTCTTTTGCAGGCTTATTCCTGGGTCCGAACCGGGTAGATGCCAGTCTGAACGGTGAGACCCGGGTTTTTCAACCCGGGTCCCACCAAACAGTATTATAAGTTAAAAATAAAATAAAAATATTAACATCACAGGAGGAGCCAATCAAAGCTCCTCTTGTGATGTTGCCAGGGAGACCCGGACATTTTGTAGGGGTGGGAGGCTCTGTTATATCCCGGGATCATATACCCGGCATATTGCCATGGCTGCAATGTGAAGCATGTGTTGTCTTATATCCCTGTTCAGAATCCTCAGTGTAGTGCCCCCCCCCCCCCCCTTCCGTACTCTGTATGTGCAGTGGTAACTCTAGTTCCAGGTTTAGTAAGTTCAACATTAGTTATAACAGAAAGCCATGTTGTAGATCATTTTAGGCTTAGGAGTAGATTTACTAAAGCTTCTAAAATGGAAAAGTGGAGGTGTTGCCCATAGCAACCAATCAGATTCTAGCTATCATTTATCTAGTACATTCTAGAAAGTGATAGTTGGAATCATATTGGTTGCTATGGGCAACACCTCCCCTTTTCCATTTTAGAAGCTTTAGTGAATCATTCCCTTAATGTTAAGAAGTACACACTGAGCCTATTCTTTCTGTGCCTATTTCACCGATAAGCAAGCCACATCCACTTGTCACATCACAAGAGTTCTTGTAGTTTTATTTTTTACTTTTATGGGGCCAATAGGAATAATCATAAACTGAAATAGATCTCTCCTATTTGTATTACCAGAAGACCCAATGTATGAGGGCTTTATTAGTAACTATAATAGCAGTAGTTAGCACTGATCTAATAGTGCCGTGGTTTGTATAATTATGGAGGCCACAGCTCCAAAATCACATTAATAAATTAGATTCAAACCAGAGATGGTCTAGAAAAAAAATCAGGAAAAAATATAAGAGTGTAAGATGTGCACGCTGGAGGAGAGATTAAGGGTATTAGCAGAGTCCAAAAATGCAGCATATTTAAACACAAAAGGGGCCTGATTCATTAAGGATCTTAACTTAAGAAACTTCTTATTTCAGTCTCCTGGACAAAACCATGTTACAATGCAAGGGGTGCAAATTAGTATTCTGTTTTTCACATAAGTTAAATACTGACTGTTTTTTCATGTAGCACACAAATATCAACTTTAAATTTCAGTGTATAAATAAGATATCAAGTCTAAGCACTCTGGCTAGCGAAATGAATAATAAGAGCAATATATAGCAGCCACACAACAGAACTTTAATCACTCTAGCCCTCATTTAGCGTTAGGAACAAATTCAGTTATATTTTGCTCTTGGACAAACCATAGTGTAATACAAAAGGTACAAAAGCAATTTTTTTGCATGTCACACAAATACTGGCTGCATTTGCAGGTTGCAAACAAATCATGGGCAGCATTATTATAATAGTGCCATTCAGAACTGAGCTAGGACATTTTAATTTTGCACCCCTGCATCACAACATGATTTTGCCAATGTGCAAAAATGCACATTGTAGCTGGATTTACTGCTAACTCTACATCAAGCCTTCTATCAGCAGACTTTCCAAGATTAAATGATGTCATATTTTTTAGCTCTAAAACACTTATAGAAGCGTACAACATAAATCACATTGCAGTACGTGGTGTCAGAATAGACTTGGAGTTAAATGATGCATGAAAGTCTTTACTTATAAATGTTTGCTTTAATTTTCGTTGAGTGTAGGAAAGGCTAGGAAGAGGAGAACAGAAGATAGAAATAAATTATGATTTAATAGTAGAAATACACATTTACACATCATGCTTTTTGCTACACTGCCCCTAGCATTTATCTCCTCTTTACAGTACATCCTGTTTACATTGTTTATCCACTTTTGGATGAACACTCTGAAAATTAACACCCCACACAGGGGCAAATGTAGGATTTGTAGAGGGGGGATTTCTACACCACGCCCCAGTGGGCGTGACCAGCATGCATGGGGGCGTGGCTATAATATTAGACAGTGCTTGACTGCTCTCCAACTCTTCCTATCCCTATAATAATATACATGAGCAATGCTGCGTGCACTACTGTTAGGTGCACACAGCTTTTCCTTTTCAAGCAGAGCTGTATGAAGCGGAGGCAGGGTCCAGCCATCTCAATAATACAGTGCCCCAGGTTTGGAGGGGGGTTTCCAGGCACTAGGAACCCCCCTCGGTTTGCCTATGCCCCCCACACACACATACCCATAGCATTTAGGATAGTCCTTCTCATTACAGTCCACTTATAGCTCTTCAGTAGAGCTCTGTTGAAGAGCTATAGAGTCCTTCAAGGCCAAAAGCCATGACGTGAGCCAACACTCAGATTCAGGATCCAGGTACGGACACTGGAGATTATATGTTGGATAAATACATCACAGTTAAGGACATTTAGGTGAAGTGTAACACAAGTAAAGATGGAACAGACTTAAGTTAGACTACTAGTGTGATCTAGCACATGTCACTGGACTGGTCACTGGATGGTTCTGTAAGTCTAACTGAATCTCGCTTCTACGACCTGCTAAAAAGTGTTGGCTGAAGAAAACAGGAAGATAGAACCAGGCTGGCACAAGGATTCCGCAGCATAAATTTATGCCAGGAAGATGTGAGCTCCCTCCAGTTTCATCCTATGGTCCACAGACATACTAATAGGTAAATTAGCCTCTTACATGAGTGTATTTGTGTGCATATGGTAGGAAACATATACAATGGCAGAGACTGAGGCGTCTGAGAGGACAATGCTGATGAATAAGTTGGTACTCCATTGAAAGCATGGATAACAAAGTATTTAAAGGAGTGATACTGTGAAACTATAAACACTGTTTTATACAATTAGGGAACATTAGGGAACAATGATTTGGAGCACAATGCCTACAATTTACTATTACAAATTTGCAATCTTTCTTAACATTTCCCTCTAATTAGCTTGTCTAGCAGCGCTCCTGACAGTGACAGTAAGAGGATATATTCTGGGATCTGATACCCAAAGACATGTCCTTCCTCATTATCCTATGTAGCAGAACTCCCACAGTGACTGTAGGAGGATGCAATCTGGGATCTGATACCCACAGACATGTCCTTCCTCATTATCCCATGTAGTAGAGCTCCTCACAGTGACTGTAGGAGGATGCAATCTGGGATCTGATACCCACAGGTATGTCCTTCCTCATTATCCCCTGTAGCAGAACTCCTCACAGTTACTGTAGAAGGATGCAATCTGGGATCTGATACCCACAGACATGTCCTTCCTCATTATCCCATGTAGTAGAGCTCCTCACAGTGACTGTAGGAGGATGCAATCTGGGATCTGATACCCACAGACATGTCCTTCCTCATTATCCCATGTAGCAGAGCTCCTTACAGTGACAGTAGGAGAAATTGCTTTGCTGTGTTTGCATGACATGAATATGATAACATACAGACGTTCTGTGCAGTCTCTGTCCAACAAATTGTACTGTGAGACAAGGCAACAGAAATTTCCATTATCATATAATAATGTGTGCATTCCACTGCAGGTGTATCGCTGTTAAGCTCTATAACTTTGTGAACTCGTTTTGCTTACAGACAGCTAAGAATGGACAGATTTACGTGTGTGTTCCTACTCATATTCTATGATTTCACACTGAATCACCACATTAGTCAGGAAACGTACAATAGATGGCTAAACAGTTAAAGGAAATGTGAAACACAGGAGAGCAGACTCCCATTGAATAAGCTGATGCTGCAGCTCCTGCTTCAGTCCGACATCCTCTCGTGTCAGATGTTATTTTATCGCTGCACGATTTTCATCAGAAGTGAAAAATGATTTTGCAAATGTACATTATCCAAGAAATATTATCCATCTGCAGGGAAATGACTGAGCACAATTGTTCGAGTAGCTTTAGTTCATCCCTTTAAAAAATGTTCTTTGGAAAGGATGAAATAAGCTACTGTATACGGGCTCGATAACAAAATAATGTGCATTCTTCAGGTAGCATTGCCTGGCCGTTGTATGCAATGATCCTAAAACCAGCAGGCAAGAAATAAAGCAGTTTTAGGAGTAATTATATTTATAGTACTTTGGTTTGTAAAGTATTTTGTTTACAATTTTGTTTGTGTGAACATTGTTATTCATCTTTCTCTTGCCTTATGGTCAAAAAACAACATTTAATAATTTATCAATTGCTGTAGCTCTAAAGTTACGTACACATCGGAGTTCATTTTACATTTATGTTGGGTTTCTAATGCAAGTTAAGCATTTGTAAATAGATGTGATAACACGAATCGTTGTGCCAAATGACACAGTAAATATTTACATTTTTATGTGTCTTTAATGTGCATTGCACTGCTTGTTCCATTTCTGTGTGCCTGGTGCGTGATTATGCACATGAAAACTGACATTGATTTCAATAGGAGCGCGAATGGTAGATACAATGATAGGTAGTCAAGTAGCGTTTATATAGAAGTGGATACATGCGTTTGGCTTGAACAACCTCCTGTTTTGACAGTAAAGTCAGTTGATGAAGACTAGCGGAGGAGGGAGACCTGGTGCCTATATTACTTCTCCTACCCTCTTCATCATGACATACACAAGAGTGATGCGATATGGATAGCCATTTTGTAGAGCCTTAGGACCTGATGTAGAGTCGGACGTAATATACAATGAAATTGTAAGTGTATATTAGATCCCGTAATTTACACAGGACTCTAAGGGGCATATTTAACAAATCACAGTAGTGCACTATTGTGCACTTACCGTGGAATTAAAGTCCCGATGTGCCCTCCGCAAATTTATTAAAGGTGCATCGCAGCAGATATCATGGATATCTGCTGCTTTGCACTCCTGATCGTTTTTGCGAGCAGTCACCATTCAACAGAATGGTGACTGCTCTGGCCGCAATCTAACAAGTCCCGAAAAATAATTTTTTTCGGGAACTTGTCTTGATAATGTACGCCAGCATCATCCGAATTGAAGACATCCACTGCTGTCAGCTCTGCTCCGAAGAGCAGAGCTGGACAGCGCATGTGTGGAGGGATCACATGATCCCTCCCTGTCACTCAGCGCGCTCACTCTGCAACGATAGTTGCAGAGACAGAGTGGGGACTTTGTGCGCATGTGCACTGCACACGCGCAATTGAAGGAAGAAGAGGAACGAAGAGGAGATCCCGAGACAGCACACCCGAAGAGGGGGGTAAGTGTGATTTTTTTCTATCACAGAAACAGCAGTTTTTCGGAACTGCTGTTTCTGTGTTACCTTTTTAATAAATGTGAGAAATAGTTCAATCCTTATCCTTGCGATAAGGATTGATAACTATTTCTCACTTTTGCCGATTAATGATAAATGTGCCCCTAAGTCTTTAGATCCATGTATCTTAAAATACTATGCAAATTGCACTAAGGCACCTCTTCATCTACCTTATGGGCCTGCGTACATGATACACTTAAGTGTATCAGTGACAGCGGCCCTGTAAAGCAGATAAATTAATAAATTAATTAATGTAAAAAAAAATGTTCTTCTCTTCCCCCAAACAGCACTAGGGATGGTTAAGCTGTTTGGAAGGGGGTGCACACCTTTTTTTTTTTAAATTTAATTATTTGTTTTCTTCTCTTTTTAATGTAGCGTGATCTATTGCACCATGAGAAAGTACCCGCATAAGATACGTCTCCTAGAGACCTATCCGCGGCTGCTTTCATCGCAGCATAGCAGGTAAAGAACGTGAACACCCCATTACATTGTTAGGCTCGCTACTACCTCCTCTGTTCCACCTCTCTACGCGTAGGGAGGTTCAAGGGGGAGATCGGTCTCAGTCTGAGTGCAAACTGAGGCAGATCCTTGGCCAAAGGGCTTTTTGCGCTGGTCAGTTGGACTTGCGTCTGACTCTACATAAGGCCCTTAGTAAATATATTCAAAGAGTAAAGCTATCCCTAAAAGGTCCGCGATGTAGACTTCCATTTCAAAACTGTATAGGTGCCTGTTACAACTCTGTCTGTTGTTTGTACCTAGCAGCAGTGCCTTATACCACCAGAGGTGCTGCTGTTCTGTTCCTGAACTCTTCTACTTGCCTGAAGGAGTTAATCTCCTTGCATTATGCCTGATTAGAACTGCACCTGTCGCACTGCTTTTAGTACCTGCCTCTAGCTGTGCTCTGCGCAGTTCATTCGTTTGTTCCTGGTTGCTGCTAACCTGCTCCTGTGCTATTTGGTATATACCTGCTGGACTGAACTTCTGTGTATGACCCCTGCCTGTACCTTGGACCTTGCCTGCTTGCCTGAGACCCCCGAATCGTTTGCCTGTACCTTGGACCATGCTGTTTTGCCTGTTGCCCTGACCTTTTGGACAGATTTCTGGACCTCGCTAATTTGCTTGATCTCTGCCTGGCTCTTTGGATTTATTTGTCTGATCACTGCTTTATCCCTGCACTCTGTCTGCTTTCCTGGACAGCCTTGTGCCTTTTGGACTGGGGTAAAACTTATAATACCTGTTCCTGCCATTTTTACTTTACAGTCTCCTTAGAAACCTGTTCTTATCAGTGGATCTGAGTAATCTTTGTTTGTGTATTTACCTGAATAAAGACACTTTGCTTTACACTTCTGTTGCTCTTCGTGAATACACTGGGATTCATAACAGTGCCACAGCATATTGGGCCTGAGTTAGGAACAATCCCAATTAAACGGAGCAAATTCACAATGGACAAATCATGTTGCAGTGCAGGGGAAATCCTGGCTGCTTTTGCATATAGCACACAAATACTTTCCAACTTCACTTTTACACTGCGGTATGGAGTTGAACTAGGACGCTTCCCATTCTGAAATAGGAAACTAATCGTAAGGCCAATTCCTATTAACTATTAATACACTCATTAACTATTGGGATATAAGGCAAGTTGCACATTTTCCACTACTTTAAGTCACATCTTAAGGACATTTTAGTACAAAATGATCTTGTTAATAAATACTCTGTTCCATCTTGCCCCCCTCCTCGGCAGGGGCAGATCTAGACTTTATGTTTAGGGGGGGCGATTTTGCATAATCACGCCCCTCCTTTGCTCTGATTGGCTGGCCTGCGTTAACCCCGCCTTCCGCCCGCGATTGACCCCTCCCCATCCCGTTGTGGTCGCCGGCTGGGACCACTCTGATTGGCTGGCCCACATTTAGCCCCGCCCCCCGCTCAGCCCCGCCACTCCCGTTTTAATCGGCGGCTGGGACCTAGCTTTTTGCTGCTAGGGGGGGCGAATGCCCCGATCGCCCCCCCTGGATCCGCCACTGCTCCTCGGTACGTTTGGGGCGCTTACTGAAGAACTGTTCTATTATTTTGTCCATTAAACCATATCAGGAGCCAGCAAAGGCTCTAGCCTGCATTATATATATATATATATATATATATATATTATTTTTTTTATTTTTTTATTTATTTTTTCTCTTTTTTACAATCTTTTTTGGTTCTGGATATTTGTCCAGTAGGACACCAGTGACCATGATTGAATTTGGGCAGCTACATCATATATACCATTGACATTTTGCATATAAGGCACACTAATGAGACATGCAGTACAAACTGGAACGGTCGAAATAAAGCACATTAAAACGTATTACAGCTTGTACTTAACCGCGAATAATGAAAACAGTAAGCAATAATGGATAGATTGATTATACACCATTGGAAACGGTTTTAAAAATGTCCATTCGCAATTACTATTTGGATTGCTAATATGGATATTCTATTTGTCTCAACAATAATGTCATTTATTTTATTATTATTAATATTATCATTTATTTATATAGCGCCACTAATTCCGCAGCGCTGTACAGAGAACTCATTCACATCAGTCCCTGCCCCATTGGGGCTTACAGTCTAAATTCCCTAACATACACACACACACACACACATATTGACTAGGGTCAATTTGATAGCAGCCAATTAACCTACCAGTATGTTTTGGAGTGTGGGAGGAAACCAGAGCACCCGAAGGAAACCCACGCAAACACAGGGAGAACATACAAACTCCTTCCATGATCTATTATTATACTTTTGACTCCAATGAGCATGAGTTATCCACGTGAAAGTTACATGATTCTGAAAAATATTACCACTTTATTTATTTTCTCTTTATTTACAGAGTTTAAACAAAGACAAGCAATATATCATATGACCGTGTATTTGCAGTCATTATCCTGCACAATTGTTTAGAACTTAGGAAAGTAAGAATGATCACTATTATCTGGTTGTTATTGCTGACACTTCACAGTGGATCCCGAATGGCTTCTTGTATCCAGAATTTTATCCATAGAAAACAGTTAATTTCTGTTGTGTTCTCCAACTAACAGTTCTTAGATGTCTTTGTTTCCTGTGTTCCACATGGGCAGGTCTTGTATACACTGAGATATTACGTAAGTGGTGGTCTGTTCATTGGTGGTACAACTTATCTCTTTAGTGAAGTTTGAAGTTTCTGGAGATCCCCATGGATCCCTTTTTTTGCTGTGTTCCAGATTGACTTCGTCAATTGACTCTGTCCCACCAAAATCAGGACAATTGGGAGGCATGTTACTGGGTTTAACTTCAAGGGGTATATTTACTAACCTGCAGGTTTAAAAAGGGGAGATGTTGCCTATAGCAACCAATCACATTCTAGTTGTCATTTATTTAGCACATTCTACAAAATGACAGCTAGAATCTGACTGGTTGCTATAGGCAACATCTCCACTTTTTCAAACCTGCAGTTTAGTAAATCTAGCCCCAAGTCTGTTATTGTCTCGTATCATGTTGATCTGTTTGATTCTTTTATCTAATGGAAGAGAATGTCAAGATTGGTTTATGACCTATCAGGACAGGGCAATGTTTTGATAGAAAATCTGTTTGGCTTGAGTCAATCTAAGTTCAGTACATATTCCTCATAGCAAAAACAACTGATCAAAGCAATACTTGTTTGTGAAGACCTCTGTATACATTTGTAAACTATGAAAGAAACAAAACAAACAATGCGTGTCAATGATTTATACATGTTAAAGCATAATAATCATCAAATACTTGTGTCATGATTCCTAAAATGAAGACCACGGAAAGAATATAAATTAAACAAAGTGGTTTATTTTAAATACAGGTCACACAGGGGAAAATAAGATGAGGTAAATAATGTGACAACTAACAGAGGTCCATAGAAACAGTTGAAACGAGATACCAGGTTATTTGAGGTTGTCAGGATAACCAGGTTTAGTTGGGAAGATGGTGACCCAGCCAAGAATGCCAAGTGACTGCAGATGCAGGGTGTCTGTTTTCCAGGTTAAGCTAAGAAGCTGGAGACTGTGGTTTTCCACGTTAGACAGATGACTGCAGATATGTGTCTGGAGACACTGAAAGATCCACAGAAGAATAAGGCAAAAGGAAGGTCAGGCAAGTGAGGGGTCAAATACCGGAAGATCCACATTAATACCAGGGAGTAAGCAGGAGCAAGGTCAAATGAAGCCGGGGTCTTGGTCACAAGTGGAGGTGCAAAACGTAAGATCAGAAGAAATGACAAATTGATGAACTGGCTCAGTTTGCAGGGAAAGGCAGTCTTATAAAGGCCAGACATAGCCAATCATGATCCCGATCCAATTATGAGAATTTAGCCCCTTGTGGGCAGGAAGAGATGAAGGCACAACAGCCTCTAGTGAGGAGATGCTGAACTGCAATCAGGGGCAAATCGTGACAACTTGTCCCTAGCAGAAAAGTATATATTCATTATAAGGAGATTGAGTCAGTAATTGCACTACAACTTGTGTGAGGTCACTGTCGTGAGAGGCTAAAAACCTAGGACAGTTGTCTCTATCATTAATGTTCTTAAGCATTGATGACCATCAGCAACACTAGCTAGCCGCTTCTGATTGGCTGTTTGTATTTTGACCTCTCCAGTTGATAGTACATCATTCATTAACATTGCAGCTACATTATGTAAAGTTGTGACCATCTATTTACATGGCTTGTCATTTCAATGTGGTTTAATTCAGGTAAAAATATCCCTTTGATTTTTTTAAATGGTAAACAATGGATGTGGGAATGTTTGTTTTTAATTATATTTTATATTGAGAATGTGACTTTCACATTTACAGCTGACACTGTAAACACTGTTCCATCTTGTGGATCTGATACTTCCTTATATTATAATATTAGTGAGCAACTAGGGAAATGCGAATGACAGTTGTGTGCTGCGATTATTGCACTTATAACTAACGCTGTAAACATACTCTTCTTCCACACCTATGTAATTCACCAGCAAATCTTCTGTTTACAGTGAGAATTTAAGTTGAAAATGTATTGCGCTATGTCTAGACTGCGTCACGTAAAATATTTATTTTCTGTATCAGTAAAGCTGTTCATTAGAGCAGAACCGTTAAGTTACATTATTAGAGAGTGAAATTATACTATTAACTTTAATATTCTATTTAAGGATAGTTTTAATAGTAATATAAGACTTCTTTTTGAAGATTGTGCAGAGTGACCTAGACCCTATGATCGACATCCGCACAGCAATACCATTGCTGACTAAATTGTTGTCTCTGTTACATTTCTGTGCATTTTACCACAGTAGCTGTGGTAGCAGGGATGTCACAGCCTGTTTTTAGTCAGTTACTGAAGCAGGTCATACAGGCATTTCTGCCAGGCATCAAGTCATTAAGCCATTTTTCATAACATCGACATCCTGAACAGGGTGCCTATAGAAGAGAAAGAAATTTTACATTTAATGAAATAAAACAGAATATATTAAAATATTAATGTTTTTCCTACTTATTTAAAACCAGAACCTTGTTTTCTTTGCTCAGCGAGCCGAGCAGTGGTGGCAGTCGAAGCTAATGGTAGATGGTATTATCCTAGGTAAAAGATGTGCCACTATGGCCAGGTTAGTTGGTGGCTTTGTGCCACTAGTCATTTATGACCATGCCAAACAAAATTTCACTAGTTCTGCTCCATAATTGACCAATGATTTGTTCATTTAAAAATAAACAAGCCTGGTGCTTAATTTGCTCCATAAGCTAAGGCACCCAAAACTGTTCAGTAAACCAAATCTAAAACAATGCCATTATGCAAGTGGCGTGCTTGCTACAAATCAGCTTCACTAAACAGTGCAAAAACACATGTTGAAAAGTAGTATTTTCCTTAGTGTCTTCAATGCTATAGGCCCTCACGGGTAGACTTTTTTTTATGTTTCAGTAGAACATGTTATATTTATACCTTAAAATAAGCATCTTAATTAACAACGGTGATGGATATAATGGTGGATAAAATAATAATACTGACACCAATCAGATGACAGGCACAAATAACTTCTTGCTTGGAAAAACTGTGCTTTTTATTGCTCACTTCAGAAATAGCACAGTAGACTTTTGTCAGGATGACACAAGGCGACCCTCAGTCTAGCTAGTAACGAGAAACAGTTCACCTGCATATTCCCCGGCCAACTAGCTGGCATCCCCACCCACCGGAACCAGGGGCGCACGGAGGATTTTTCAGGGGGGGTTTCCTCCACCCCCGTAAAAAATAATATCATAGAGACCTGCCGCGCATGTGCGGCAGCTCCATTTCGGCTGCACTGTAGTATACAGCAGCTGCGACGCTTCTTAGACAGCGCCGCGGCTGCTGTATACTACAGTGCCAACATCTAGGGCACTTTTTAGCGGAGGGGGGGTTTCTGGAGATCTCCCCCCCCCCCTGCGTGTGCCACTGGGAACAGTCTTTTTTTCCCCCACGCAAGCACTACAAACCAATCAACTAAAACAAAAAAACAATTACACCCATGAGGTGTATCTGTGTATTTGTGTGCGGCATTTGTGTGCTGCATGAGAAACCCAGAGGGAATTTAACCCTGTCTGCAGCCTGCTCCTGCAGACTCCTTAGGTTTTTACCCATCCCTTTACAGTACAGGAGATGTGTGGCAAATAAGTCTCTTTGTCACAATAACTAAAGAACAAGACATTGACCAAATTACTTTAAGAATCATACAATTAGTAGACAGACACTTTAGGAACAGTGCTAGAATAACTGTAGAGTTACAGTAAGCCATGTTATATTAAGAATAGAAAAATATATATTAGGAATATAAAAATATATATCCCATGACAATTATTGTTAATAAAAATACTTTGCTTCTTCTCATAGAAAACTGCTGGACGTGAGAATGGACCAAAGGGATCCAAAACACGAAGAGCAGCAATTAGGACCATCGTAACAAATATGTTGGACTCTTTGGAAAAATTGTGGAGCACATTTTGGCTAATTTTCTTATAGTGCTGGTGACAGTTATTTTATATTTTTTCATAACATTTAATATTTGGTATTCTTAAAGAATTATTCTGGTATAATTTTGGTATTGTTAAAAAAAACATTTTTTTTGTTAAAATTTAAATTTTGATCCTAAATCTCATTGTATTCTTATACACATCTAACGTCATTTTTAAAAACAAATTCAAAATGTGAAAACAGTAAAATGTACATAGTGCAAATCGAATTTATGAAGTGTGAGATACACAACAGAGAACAGTGTATGTAGTACTATTTAATGACAAACGCAAAAGCCGCAATACGCAATTAGAATACACTGTAAACCTGTGATTGGCAACGTGCAGTTCTCAAAGTCTTCACCTGTGGCCTCCAGCTACTTCCTGCTTTATTATCACATTTGTTTGATATAGCTTCCAGCATTTGTTTAAAATGCCTGCTGATATGTTATTACAGATAGGTGTGTCTTATTGGCAGAAACCTATTATCTGGGCCCTTGTGCTATTGTATGCAATAGGTGTCAGTGGTGTTGGTGGTAGATGTTAAACCACAAGAAGCTTTTAGACTTACTATATTTCAGAACTTTTTGTAACAAATGATTGATAATAAATATATATATATATATATATATATATATATATATATAAACAAAAACAGACATAGGTCCTCTGCACTCACCATGTACAGACTGGGGTGCAAGAGGTTTAAGCCCAGATAAAATAGCATAGCAGTTGTCATGAAAATATGCGCTCCTCGCGAACTCCGCGTCCCCCCTACTTGGAGACGCTAGGGGGAGGGATATGTAACAAAGGGAGGCATTTAGTTGGCAATATGCAGAGAAATATGCAGAGAAAGCATGGAAGTAGAGTAAAACATTTGTGCAGTAATGCACCTAGATTGATGACTTATGTGTAACAAACAATAGTTTAAGTTTGGTTAACTTACAATAGCACAAGGGCCCAGATCAGACTAGTTTCCACTAGTTCATCCACACGTGGCATCGGATAGGCATCAAACTGCGACATTCTGTTTAGGCGCCTAAAGTCATTGCAGAACCTAATTGTCCCATTGGGTTTCGGGACAAGCACAATGGGACTATTCCACTCACTAGTGGACTCCTGAATCACATCTAACTGGAGCATCTTCTCGATCTCCTTTCTCACGTCCACCCGTCTGGCTTCTGGAATACGATACGGCTTCTGCTTTACAATGACTCCTGGCGCAGTGACAATGTCGTGTTCGATTAAGGTAGTGCGCCCAGGAATGGAAGAGAAGACATCCCTGTTCCGGCGAATCATTTCTTCAGTCTGTTGTCTCTGCTGAATGGACAAAGCTGGCTCTATGGGCACTTCAGACTTTTCAATGGCAGTACTCACTACCTGAGGAGAGGTTTCCTCATCATGCTAAGGTTTAAGGAGGTTAACATGATATATTTGCTCCTCCCTTCTCCTACCTAACTGGCGGACTCTGTAATTGACAGGACCGACAGCCTCTAGAACTTCATATGGACCCTGCCAATGGGCGAAAAGTTTGCTTTCCTGGGTGGGAACCAGGACTAGGACCTTGTCCCCAGGCTTGAAAGATCGAACAACAGCACTTTTATCATAACTTTTTCTCTGTCGTTCCTGAGCCTCTTTTACATGTTGCTGCACAATGGGCCCTATCTTTCCTGGCCTCTCATACATTTGGGACACAAATTGTACCAGATTTGGCTCCCTGGGACCTTGCTGCTCCCACCCTTCTTTTAACATATCCAAGATACCCTTGGGCTATCTCCCAAACAATAACTCAAAGGGACTAAACCCTGTTGAAGCTTGAGGTACCTCACGGATGGCAAACATCAAATAGGGAATAAGAGTGTCCCAATCTTTTTTTCTCTTGAGCCACTGCTTTCCTGAGCATATGCTTTAATGTGCGGTTAAAGCGTTCCACCAAGCCATCTGTTTGTGGATGGTATACAGAGGTGTGAAGCGCCATAACCCCTAGCAACTGGCACATGTCCTTCATCACATTTCATTCCACTAACCCGGCTTCCTACTGCTCGAGATCTAGCCATTCTCTTCATACAACATATTTTCCATCTCCATGGACTTCCTTCTGATATCGTTTCTGATCGTGGATCACAATTCATTGCACATTTCTGGAAATCCTTCTGTACCCTACTCGGAATTAAAATCAGCTTGTCATCCGCATACCACCCTCAGTCAAACGGGCAAACCGAAAGGGTTAACCAGGCCTTAGAGCAATTTTTATGATGCTACACATCAGAATTCCATGATAACTGGTCCTCCTTGTTACCCTGGGCGGAATTTGCTTGTAATAACTCGTGCCACTCATCCACCAAAATCTCTCAGTTTTTTTGCAATTATGGCTTTCACCCCAGATCCAACTCCTTATACTAACTCAAATCTGCTGGTATCCAGGAGATCCGCTCCACTGCCAGAAACCTCAGACTTATCTGGACAAAGGTACACTCATCTTTGAGACGAGCTTCATTTGCTGCAAAAAAAATTTTTGACCGCCACCGTGCCATCTGCTCTCTCCAAGTGGGCCAGAAAGTATGGCTCTCTACAAAAAATATCAAGCTCAGACAGCCTTGCAAAAAGTTGGGCCCTAAGTTCATCGAGCCATTCTCCATTATCAAGAAGGTTAATTCCATAGCATTCAGGTTAAAAATTCCGGTTTCGTTAAGGATTCCCAACACATTTCATTGTTCATTGTTGAAGCCGGTACTGTATCCTAGCCAATCTTCAAGTGTGCCTGGAAGAAATTCTAATAACCCATTAAGATATGTGGTCCAAAGGATCCTGCATTCCAAATAGTGCAAAGGCAGGTGCACTTCCTGGTGCAGTGGAGGAACCGCGGTTTAGAAGAGCGGCCTTGGGTTCCGCGGAGACAACTTCATGCCCCTAAGCAATTGAAGGAGTTTTTCAGGAGATTCCCAAGAAAACTTGGATGTCGGGGTCCCTCGACCCCTCCTCAAGGGGGGGGGTACTGTTACGAGCCGCGGCGGTGCCCAGCCGCCGCGACTCACTTACCCACGTCCCGGCCGTCGCTATGGCGACCGGGACGTCACTTCCGCCCATAACCCGGCTGTTGCGGGGGCAACGGATGGACGCTTCAGTGCTGCGTCCCGGCGGTGAGTAGCCGGGCCCATGCGCTTAGTGTATTACTTGCCTGCGGGCTAATTAGTTATTAGGTGCAAGGGGCTGGATATTGCCAGAGCTAGGCTCTGATTGGCTGGGCTTACTATTTAAGGCAATGAGGTCTGCTGCCTCATTGCCGGTTATAGCTTCTGTTCCTCAGTCTGCTGACCTGCTTGTTCCTGTTCCTGTCTATTGTATTCTGCTGACCTCTCGTGTATGTCCTTGGCTTTGGATTTGGACTTCGCTTGTGTATCCCGTGACCCCTGACCTTTGGTCTGTTACCGTATCTCTTGTTTGCCTGTGACCCTTTGACCCGGTTTGTTATCTAGATTTGCTACCTGCTGCGGCCCTTGACCTCTGCGTGGACCTCACTCCGCTTGCCTGGGTTCTCCCCAGCCGGTACACACCTTATGACCCTCTGTCAGTCTGCAGCCCAGTCCTGTCCCCACCATCAGGGCTCCAGTGAACACCTGATTGGCAGAGTAGAATCCGGGTTGTGTTGTGCCGGGCTGGAGGGGTTCCTAACACAAACTGTAAAACAAGGTGTTCATGCAAGAAAAATAGGCACAAATAACTTTTGTAACAAGGAATAAGAGAAAGAAGGGATTGGAAGCACTCCTATCCACATAGAAAGGAAATTCAATAATCACCATTAAATAATTCAGGGCAAGAAGCCTTTATTAATAAATGAAAAACATATCCATCTAGATGATGGTATACAACCTCATTGGTATAAAAGTGAAATATTTAAAAAACAGATAGAATATGGGTGAAAAAAAGATAGAGCAATGTGTGTTAAAATTAGGGATAGTGGAGCCAGGTAATATGAAATTATATGTCTCTAGGTGTCCATATCTGATAGTAGGACAGAGTGGAAACATATATAATAACCTGATATAAGCGCCCCAGATGACCGTGGCAGACACCTAAGATTGCCTGATTAAAGTATATATAAAGCGCTCCTGCCAGGGATATCCTACATTGACAACCCCATGTTAAATAATGAATAGTAGTGATTGGCAAAATCACAAGTGAAAAAATATATATCACAAGTCAGTATATGCCATAGAGTTATATCAAAAGGTCCCTTATTAATAACATCATTGATATAATACCATCAATGTGAATGTATGGACTAGTATTACATATGCCCTGAATTCCCTAGTTAAGTATATATCAGGCGCCTAATAAATACCGAGCAACAAGCACACAGTCAGAAAAATCTCAGAGCGCTAGCGGCACCACCGCTCGCTGGCTCCACTTCCGGTATGACGTCACTGTTGACGTCAATTACCCATAACCTCAACGTACGTTTCACTTTTAGAACAAGCTTTATCAAGTCCTCTTGATAAAGCTTGTTCTAAAAGTGAAACGTACGTTGAGGTTATGGGTAATTGACGTCAACAGTGACGTCATACCCGGAAGTGGAGCCAGCGAGCGGTGGTGCCGCTAGCGCTCTGAGATTTTTCTGACTGTGTGCTTGTTGCTCGGTATTTATTAGGCGCCTGATATATACTTAACTAGGGAATTCAGGGCATATGTAATACTAGTCCATACATTCACATTGATGGTATTATATCAATGAGTGTTATTAATAAGGGAACCTTTGATATAACTCTATGGCATATACTGACTTGTGATATATATTTTTTCACTTGTGATTTTGCCAATCACTACTATTCATTATTTAACATGGGTTGTGTCAATGTAGGATATCCTGGCAGGAGCGCTTTATATATACTTTAATCAGGCAATCTTAGGTGTCTGCCACGGTCATCTGGGGCGCTTATATCAGGTTATTATATATGTTTCCACTCTGTCCTACTATCAGATATGGACACCTAGAGACATATAATTTCATATTACCTGCTCCACTATCCCTAATTTTAACACACATTGCTCTATCTTTTTTTTCACCATATTCTATCTGTTTTTTAAATATTTCACTTTTTACCAATGAGGTTGTATACCATCATCTAGATGGATATGTTTTTTCATTTATTAATAAAGGCTTCTTGCCCTGAATTATTTAATGGTGATTATTGAATTTCCTTTCTATGTGGATAGGAGTGCTTCCAATCCCTTCTCTTCTCTTATTCATTGTTATGCTCTATTATGGTAGGGAGCACCCCCCCTCATATATGTAGACTGTGATTTCTGTATATTCTTGAGGTATATCCTAGCTCTGTGCAGGACATTATATAATTCTTTGAACAAATAACTTTTGTGTCTGCAGCTTTTTTCAGTTCCCCGTGCAATATTATATATAAGCCGTGTGAATCCACTTGTATTCTGTGCGTATAGAAATGCTGGTCAGCCAGGACAGGTGCTGAAAAGATATCCTGATCTTTGTGGTGTGATTTGCTGTATCTAGATGCCTGCTTATGCTGTAAGATGTAAGTTAAAATAATTTGTGCTTTAAGCATAAATATATATGGGGGCCCCCTTAACTTACCTTAAGTCCGAGTCTGAGTTTCTCTGTCCTGCGCTCCTCCGTGCTGTGCTTGCAGTGAATGTTGGGCGTGACATCACGCCAACATTCACTGCAAGCTCAGCACGGAAGAGGAGACCAGGGAGGGAGCCGGATCGCCACTGACGTGACCGCAGGTAAGTATTATTTTTTTTTGGCAGAATTTTTTTTTTACAGCGCCTCCTCGGACTGGCCCCCTTGCCCGCAGGGCCCCCGGGCACCAGCCCATTATGCCCAATGGAAGAGACAGCCCTGGACACAGGCTGTGAGATGAGAGGGACACAGGCTGTGTGATGAGAGAGAGACCCCTTCTTGGTTCTGCTGAAGATCTCCCAAGGAGCACTGCAGAGAAACATCTCTCCAGCCCCAAACCCTTCCTACGCCAGCCACTCCCTGGCTTACACTTCCTCCAAACTCTCGCACTAATGGAGCATCCCCTCCCCCGTAGAAGAAGCTCCAAGCTGCAGATTTCCCTCTTCCTGCTCCTGTCCAGCAGCCAAGAACTGAAATTCTCCAGAGGAGACCTAACTCACTCCAACAGGTTGCTTAGATAAAGCCTGACCCTCAGCAATAACACCACTATCACTGCTGTGCAACTAGGCCTCAAGAAGAAGAGGCTGAGACAGGCCAAGATGGACGTCAGCATCTGCACGGCCTCAAGTAAGTATTTGAGTGGAGGGTGATGTCTTCCTACAACACCCTGATCAGTATGTTTACTGAGCTCTGAATCACTGACGCTAATAGACATCTCAATGGCCAAGACCCTACACATTGTATACATGAAAATACCGACATCTTAGTACCTGACCCTTTACCTGGTGTATATGTAAAGAGTATTTTATGGATGCTCTCTGTATGGTATATCAGTAATTGGGATGCTCTTTGCATTATACGGCGGTCACTTTGAATTATTAACATTTATTTTATGCTCTCTGTATTGTACGCCAGTTTCCAGGATGCCATCTGTATTGTATGGCGGTAAATTGGATCCACGCGTATTGTTTCTGGGATGATCTCTGTATTGTATATGGGTAATTGGGATGCACTCTGTATTGTATATCAGTAAATGAAATGCTTCCTGTATAGATTCCTAAAATACCTGCCCTTGTATAGAGAAGTCCCTAAAATGTCTGCCATTGTTGTGAATCAGCCTACCATTTCGTCTTGCATTGGCCTTGACTACCACCGATTTGGCTAGGGATAATGCTTTGCTAACCATGCCTAATTTTGCATTTGCCTCTTCTACCATTTATTTGGTCCCGCCTACATGAGGCCACTTTCAGAGTTATTTCCAGGGCCACTTTAAATTCCCAATCCACCCCTGGCTGTCAATGATGTAAACTGAATGTTAGGAAGTGTAGATACTGAAGTGTTCCTTAGCAAGAAATGCGGCATACACTCAATGCTAAATACCTTGCAGGTGTCAGGATTCACTAGGATGATTGGGATCCTTCTGTTCTGCCTGGGATTGGTGGTACTTCACCCAGAGGTGCGGAATATAACAAAGTGGAAAGTTTTCACCAGAGGTTCCCGCAAGGGAATTTGGGCTTGGCAGCTTCCACCCTGCAGGTCACTACCCTCTAGGGGAGTTCACAGTGAGCGTTGATAGAGAACTGAGTACAAAGAAGAATGTAGGCACTAGATAGCCACAAATGAGTAGGATTACTGAGTGATGCTCAGAGATAGTCCAGAGAGATAGTGGGTGATTTGCAGCAGTACACTTGGAGAGATAGTAGGGATGATCTGCAGTAGTTACCACTAACGAGTGGAGCAGGTAATAGGTGATTACAGCAGCACGCTTGGAGAGATGACAGCAATGATCTGCAATAGTTACCACTAACGAGTGGAGCAGGTAATAAGTGATTACAGCAGCACGCTTGGAGAGATGACAGCGATGATCTGCAGGAGTTACCACTAACGAGTGGAGCAGGTAATAGGTGATTGCAGCAGCGGAGGGCATGAGCTGCTTCCAAGCCAGGAGTCTGACAAGAAGAACCAGCACTAAGAGGTGCTGGGAGGAGCCTTATAAATGAGAGGTAACCAATGGATGAGCGAGACAGGTGAACACAGGTGAGATGATCACCTGCACATGTGCAGAGCTGATTGCTGGCTGACAGCCGGAGAAGAAGCAGGGAATGAGGAATGAATAATATTCAGGTTACCGGGTGGCAGCCGTGGGTGAGCGGTGTGTGACAGCAGGCTAGTCGCTGTAATATGTATAGTTACAGTTGGGCATAGGTACCAGAAGTATTTGTCCAACTAACATGCGTCTTGCTCAACTAGTACCATTTTCATGTTGAACGCATCTTGATATGCGTCCTACCCAACGTACACTTTCGAGTTCTCTTTTTAGGGTACGTCTTGTTTTTGTATTATTTGCTTTATAGTAACCATGACTAAATTAAGCTGTGATTGCATTTTGGGAGGTCAGGGAGTATCCGAAGACTTCTTCAGTGTCAGCTTTTCAACTAATCGGGGGGAAGTCAATTAGTTGTGAGGTGCCATTAGGATATCTCCTCGATGACCGGATGCGCCCATTGCCAGCTAATACGATACAGAATGCTCTGCTCATTTTTTCTTTCATCTCTATGGGACCCGGGGGGAAAATGAGCATAAATTTTAGAAAAGCAAAGTGGCTCTGCGGACTGTTCCGGAGACATATCGCGCCACCTTGCGCCAAACTGAATGTGCCCCATAGTGGTGCCCTATTGAGTTTTATAAGGAGGGTTTAGATCTTTGTTTCAGTGTTTTCAGACCAAGTGGATTTTGTGTTTCTTAACCTTTGCACACACCCCTTGTCATGCATCCCCCCGTGGGCCATGTCGTGACAATATTGCAATAAGTTCCCAAGAGAGGCTGCAGGACTCGCTTAACATGCAACATTGTAGATTCATGTCAATACACTGTATCTTATCATGCAACCTGTGTTTCATAAGTCTCTGCAGCTACAGTCTGTATGGTTATCAGTCAGTGCAATCTGACAACCATACTCTGTATATGTTATTAGTGCTAGTCCCCAACCCCCTGATAAAATGACCCCACCACCGGCCTCTGCTGGGTCCTAAGCTCCCTCCCGTTATCTTGCTTTCGGTTTCCCTCTGATGGTGACGTCAGTGGGCAGGACCTGGCAGTGCCCGGCCGGGGTAACGTTCTGAGCCTGGAGCTGCAGAGAGGGAGACCCATAGCAGCTGATGCCGCATTGCGTGAGGTACTACCCGCCGCTATGTACCAGTGCAGCCATCACTCATTAGTACATTGCTCTGCATGTAAATCACCCGTCACCCGTTTCTGTGCTGCTCCATGTCAGCTTGTGTCTGCTGCAGCCATCATAACAGTGACTGGCAGCTGTCAGTCTCCGCTTCAGGAGTTCCAGCATCTGCATTATATATTATAGCTCTGTGTGGCCCCTGGTGACGAATCATATAATCCCACAAATGTGACTGGGCAGTATTATGCTGATGTAGTTACTGCTGCAGGTATGTGATATACAGTGTACGGCTTTGCTAGGCTTTTTCATTCCTTTTGCATAATAACAAAGACTTATGACCAGTGCTGTGTTATACATTATTCTTATAACAAGAAAATTCTATAGCCCTGTACAATATTTTTTTCCCACAGTTCATATTGTGCATCATTTCATTCAAACCATGAAGGCTAGTCAATACATTGACAGATTGAATGCAAATGCTAATATAAATCTTCCTCCCACAAAACAAATGTTTTTGGGATAATTTACTGCTCCCATGAATGTATAGGCTGGTGCATGTTTAACCAGGACCTATAAAATCCATGTCAAATTGCAGGGAGGATTTGCAAAAGAGGAATTCTACTGTAAATGTGCTTTGTCCACCACATGATCTCATTTAAATAAACTCACTATGCAAAATCAAGTCTCGGTTTTGCATGGGGTGTGCAAGTAGGAACATCCATGCACCTAGCCCGCACTCCAGGGAAGCCACCAATCTGCCCCATCAGAAAATGCTAAATATTGGACGCTTGCAAAAGCTTGTTCTAGGCCTAGAAATACATGCACTTCCCTGTAAAAACTGGTGGATTTGTGATGTGTGGCATTACAAAATACATCTACACTGAATTTTTGCACCTTTAGATATTATTTTTAATTTGTTTACCTAGCTGTGATAAATTGATTAAACCAGTGGATCCCAAACTTTTTCAGTTCAAGGCACCCTTAGGGTCTCCATAATTTTTTCAAGGCACCCTTAAGCCAAAATAATTACCAAGTAGTCCCCCACCTTGCTTACCACTGGCCCTGGCCGAAGCACCCCTGTGAGATCGCCGAGGCACCCCGGGGAGCCTAGGCACACAGTTTGGGAACCACTGGATTAAACAGTACTTTTCTGTTGGATTAGATGTTATTAAGTTATTTCATACTTGTGCACCGTCTAGGAATTTCTGTGAGACTCCCAAATTCCAGGCACTCTATTCTCCTGCATCCATGGCAGTTCACCCATCCTACTGAAGTGGATGGGATGGGGGCCTGCATGACTCAATTCACAGTGAATAGAGTAATTTTGTCGATTCGTGATGCCCGTCCCTATTTAGTGGGAGTTGCAGGATGTCTGTTCTGAACTTTTACCTGCGTAGCAGCAGGGCCGGTGCTAGGGTCCATGGCGCCCTAGGCATTTTTACAAAATCGCCCCCCCCCCCCCCCACAAAAATCGGCGCCGCCCCCCCCACTCGCAAAGATCAGCGCCCCCCCCCCGCGCAAAAATCTGCGCTCTCCTCCCCCCTCACCCCGTCTTTCCTTACCTTGTCTCACCACCGCCGCCTCTCTGCTCCTTCTCCTCCCCTCCACTCACTGACACTAGTGAGTGGAGGGGAGGAGACGGAGCAGAGAGGCGGCGGTGGTGAGCAATAGCCTCTTCCCCCCTCCCTGTGCATCTGAATGCTGTGCGGCGGCCATGACAGGTATGGTCAGCGGTCGCCGCACAGTTTTAAAGTCATTTAACATTCTGTGGCGCCCTCCAGGCGCCCTCCAGAGCCCGGCGCCCTAGGCAAGTGCCTAACCTTGCCTAATGGGAGCGCCGGGCCTGCGTAGCAGTCCCTAAATGAACATGGCAGTCAGTACACAGCATTCAGCACACCTTTTAACCAAAATGAAATATGAATGCAGTGTTTTGTTGCATATTGGTCCATGCGCTGTCACAAATTGCCACCTGACACTAGCTAACACATTTGAATCCAGTCATTCGTCCTTGAGGTCTGGTAGAGCGTCGGAATGAATGAGCTGCTCTTTGATTCAATTCCAGACTATGAATTTGTACTACTGTAGTGCTTAGTATCGCGCCGGAGATATCATCATCATTTATTAATATAGCGCCACTAATTCCGCAGCGCTGTACAAAGAACGCACTCACACCCGTCCCTGCTCCATTGGAGCTTACAGTCTAAATTCCCTAACATACACACACACAGGCAGACAGACTAGGGTCAATTTGTTAACAGCCAATTAACCTACTAGTATGTTTTTGGAGTGTGGGAGGAAACCGGAGCACCCGGAGGAAACCCATGCAAACACGTGGAGAACATACAAACCCAGCAGAGGCCCTGGTCGGTAATTGAACCCATGACCCCAGTGCTGAGAGGCAGAAGTGCTAACCACTAAGCCACCGTGCTGCCCATAGATATAATCAAATTCTAATTTCAGCTGCCTGGGCAAGTACGTAGCATGAAGGAGATATGATAAGTTGTATTGAAGCCAAATAACTACAATCTGCCAATGTGACTGCAAACCCCAAAAAAAGGTGTACACCACTCTTTTATATGGACTTTATTCTTATCAATCTACCAGTTTAGTTTGGGCAAGATCTAGTTAAACATCAATATTTATAATAGTTGCAGACTATTGAGGTAGATTTACTAAAACTTCCCAAAAAGAAAAGTGGAGGTGTTGCCCATAGCAACCAATCAGATTCTAGCTATAATTTATCTAGATCAGTGATGGGCAGCAAGCGCCCCCCCAAGTCTTCACCTGTGGCTCCCAGCTCCTTCCTGGTTTATTTTGATATTTTTTTGTTACAGCTTGTAACACTTGTTTAAACCACCTGCTGATATTTAATTACAGGTTGTCCACCACTGATCTAGTACATCCCATTAAATGATAGCTAGAATCTGATTGGTTCCTATGGGCATCACCTCGACTTCCTTTTTTAGAAGTTTTAGTAAATCTACTCCTTTATTTTATATACAGCTTAATTATTTCATATAAGGTTTGTCCCCGTCATGTAAACTGCATTTATGACAGCTACAATTGTAAATGCCAAGTACTTGAATATGTAATTTCTTATTGGACTTTATGCTGCTGTTTTAGATATATCTTATCTCTTGTATGTTGTTTAGATATCATGTTCTTTTTTTAAATTACCGTATAATATGCTCGTTATCATTTAACAAGTGTCGTCTCAGGTCTTTTTAAAAAATATGTAAACAGGCTGATCAATAATAATCACGCAAGGTTAATAATGATTGCTGATTTGCAATAAAAATAATTGTTGCTTATTTTTAATTGCACATTTCTGATATGTGTTGTTGTTGAAATGATATAGGGAAAATAATGCAGAGTGCAGACATTTTGCATTAACAGAAACAATAGGTCTGCAGTATTGAATAATAACCGTTCAAATATACAGCAATATTTTTTTTACCAACTGCTAAACAATTTGTGTCACATGTTTTTGTAGTCTTTTAATTATGACTTTATAGGTTATGTGATTGATGATAACTTTCATGCTTGGCCCCGATGGACAATAGAGATCAGTGAGCTGTTTTTCTCACAGATTCCCAGATTGTCTCATACTGATTTTTAGGGGTCCCATATTGTCATTTGAGTCCAACTAGGTTCTTGCATTCTTATATTGTAAGCTTGTGAACAGGGCCTTCTTACTTCTAAAGCTGGGTACACACTACAGAATTTCCCCCCAACTTTTTATGCCGATCGATTTTACATGCGATCGATGGTCCGATCGCTCGGTCCATGGACTGCATACACACTAGCCTTGTTTTAGACGATAAACGGAAGAGCGGACCTCCCTTTAGCGACTTTTTGCAGCCATGTTGTCGTGAGCAATGATTGCAATTTCGTACACAGTATCGGAGGATTGTCGTGGATCGGACAGAAGTTTATACACACTACACAACGGAAGCGAGATTGGAACGAAAATATTTAACGGTACGACCAACCAAATGAGGCGACAATCGTCCATTTGGGCAGACTTTCGACCATCGTGTCACTACACACACTGACCCGACTTTTGAACGAGCGGTCGTATGTCGGCTGGTTGAGCCGATTATTTTACAGAAACCCTGTAGTGTGTACCCAGCTTTAGTCTGAATTGCCCAGTATTGTTTTATTACTGTGTTTGTCCCCAGTTGTATAGCACTATGGAATTTGCTGGCGCTATATAAATAAATGTTGATGAGAATGATGATGATTTGTGACCTCACAGATGCCCGTTCTGCAGTACTTTAATTCAGGGGAAACAATCCAAACTCTTTTCTTTTGGCCACAGTAAGCTAATATGTATTGCTTGGGCCTGAAGAGACAACGTAGCCCAAAAATGACAATTTCTGTGCATGTAAAATGTGCCGGCTCACCCATATATCTTTGTTAAAAATGGTGATTGAGTATTTCCATCCATAAAAAAAACATCAGAATACATCCCACCGAATGTAGACAATGAATAAAATGTTGGTCATTATTGTAGGGCAAAAAAAAAAATCTAAAATAGCAAAGCAGAACGTGTCAGTTATTTCTCATCAAACTTGCTCTGACATCACTGATTGTGTGTGTGTATCCACCAATCGTTACAGAGCATTCTGGTCACTCAGGCTACAGCACTGTCTCAGGGTTCTGCCCCAGTCTGTATTGCTGCCATTTTTTGGGATACAAAAATGTTTATTTTATTAAAACAGGACAACGACCTGGGGATTTTATGTAGACAGATTTAAACAAAAAGTGTTCCCTCTCCTCTCCCACATGTTTTTCCAGGAGTGGGTTCATTAAGTTCATTGTAATAACTCTGACTAATGTAACATCTTTTTTGTTTTTATTGAAGCCCGATGTACGTGACTCCAAATCACCAGTGCAGTGCAATACTGTGCTATGGACCCTTCCCAAAAGTGAAAGGCCCACATGTCCCCCCTTCCCCCACGAGCCAAAAGACCCCAGAGATTTAAAAAAGATCTTCAGACCTTCCAAAAAAGCTATGGTGGGCCCCTTAATAGCCCTAACTCCAGGAGCCATGGGGTTCCTTGGAAGGTAGGGGTCTTCAGGGCCACCAACACTGCAGGTCTCGGACAGTCCACTTTACCCCAAGGTCGGTTGAAGCTTCCCACTGGGGGCCTGGCTCTTCAGCTCCCTCCAGAACAAGGGAGCCTTGGAAAACTTGGGGAGAGGGTCGTCCATAAGGGTCTATACTCAAACCCCCACAAAAATGTGACAACAAAGATATATCAACTGAAAAAAACAATATATTTATTGAAGCATTACAATACAATACAAATTTCAGCTATCTTGTACAATGTCTTTCAATCATGAGGAAAGAACATAACATCAATCCAAACAGATCTTATCTGTAGGGGAATAGGACCATACAGATTTTCTATCACTGTGAGTGTTAACCCTCTAGACTCTATTGATTTTTGTTATATTTACATTTTTTTAATCAATTACATCAACCCCTCCCCCCATGTTTTAGAGCATGTGTGCCCTTATTTTAATATATGTTTAGTGTAAATTCGTATTTAGAAGCATATTGGGAGAGCTGTCCTAGACCACAGGTATTGATTGTCATACGTGCAGTACGTTGTATTGAGAACTTCCTCTTTTGACTCATTGTACAATGACCTTACTGGAAAAAAAGACTGCAAAATTTTGCATTAACTGCAATCTATCTGTCTCTACATAGGACAACTTAGTGCTACATATAGGGGGATATTCAATTGACCGCAAGTTTTTTTTTTAAGACCCCGTTAAGTCATTTTATCGCTGTTCTTTATCATTTTCGAGCGGAAATTCCATTTTTAATGCTACTTTTTTTTCATGAAACGGTCCTCTCGCGCTCCAGTAGAAGGTCTATTGAAAGTATAGGGTGTGCGAGAGGCAGCCGCGTTAAAAGCTATTCAATTGTTTTTTTAACGCGGCGCATTAAATAGGCAAATATGCTCTTTTATCTCGCACCTCCTTGGGGTGTGCTAAAAATAAAAAAACTAAGAAAACTATTTGAAATCATGTAATAATGAAGAAAAAAAAAGAAACTATGTTTATCAGTAATGCCTAACATGTAAAAGTTGATTTTCTTGTGAAAAAATAATAAAAAATAAATAAATAAAAAAAATAAAAATAAAAATCAGTAATTAAACATATTTATGAATGTTTTTGGTACAAATATGTATGTACTAATGTGTTTTGACATGGTATAGAGCAGGGGTCAGGGAACTTTTTTACCTTTTACCCCCAAATATATTTAGATACGCCGACGTTACCCCTTTAATTTGAAAGGAAGGAAATCATACATTATTAATTATTGGAATTCAAAATTTTATTGAATCTATTCAAAATTTCTTTGAAAGCTTCACCTTCAAAACTTCAGGTTTTGGAGAAATTATGTTGCTTAATTTTTGATACGAGAGCATTAATATTGGGGCATTTTAGAGCAATTTGGATACAGTCTTCAGCGTCCAATCAATTTCTCTGCTTTGTTTTTATGTTCGTTAGAGTGGAAAATCCTTGTTCGCAAAGGTAGGTTGTTGCAAAAGGCAGCAACTTTTTGACTGCCTCCTCATGTGCAATTTTGATGCCTTTGCAGCTGTTGACATCCAAAAATATGACGGATCTGCTTTGTTCTCAAAAGCAATACGTGCTTCATTATTGCATCGAAGCTCAAGAAGTGCCTCTGCCAACCCTTGAGGCTCTTCTGGTACAACAGCAATTTCACATTTAAAGGGATCTACGATCCAACTGACAGCATGTGAATCAGCAGCATTACCCCCAGGAATTTCATTTTTACCCCATTTGGGGTAATTTACCCCTGTTCCCTGACCACTGGTATAGAGGATTCTATAGTAAAAGATAGTGAAATAAAAAAATATGCTAAAGAAAGTACTGTAATGTAGATATTATCAAATAGAATGGTTGTGTAATGCAATCAATGTATGAAAATGTATGCCAGTCCTTTTTTTTTTGTATTACATGACCGCGTTAAACACTACAGTTCACTCCCCTAAAAACTCGCAAACACTAATGATTAATGCGTGGGGGCAGCGTTCCCTCTTTTTCAATTGAATTGTACGAGTTTTACCACCGCGTTAACTAAAAACGGTCACTATAGCAGTTAAAAACCCGCGTGTGATTTTTTTTTGTAACGCTGCGGGAGAAAAAACCAACTTGCGGTCAATTGAATACCCCCCATTGTGTTGAAATGTGTATATTATATTTATTTATTTATTAACTGTTATTTATACAGTGCCTACATATTACGCAGCACTTTACAGAGAATATTTAACCTTTCTCATCAGTCCCTGCCCAAGTGGAGCTTACAATCTATATTCCCACCCCCCTACGCACACTGGGGTTAATTTGTTAGAGGCCAATTAACCTACCAGAAAGTTTTTGGAGTGTGGGAGGAGCCTGATTGGGTCCAGGGTCCCGAGTGTGAGCCCTGGTTGAAATCGAGCACAAGACCCCGATACACAATACTCTGTATTAAACATACTTCGGTCTGTTCTGTATTACAAACAGGGAATGTTAGTTCCACCCACTGCAATACATGTTGCACCAAAGTCTTTGCCTTCTAGCCAGTCCCACGCCAGATGTAAACATGAATTCACTCTGAATTTTTATCATGATCATTTCTATGCTTTTTATCTGCTTTGAGTATTACCTGCACACAGCTAAAGGCAAGTACTCCCCAAACAATTGCAACTTTGTTGGACACTTAGGGAATCACCTGACAGATGTTGGATAGGGAGGGGCGCTACAATAATGGTTTGCTTACAAAACCCATTTTTAGCAAAACAGACTACGCAGTATAGGGCTCTACCACAAGTTGAAATCAAAAATTCACAGGTCCTCTGCACTCACCAAAAACAGGGAGAGAGAGATTTTTGAAGTATATAAAATCACATTATTTAACAATTTCTGTATGACAAAGAAAACCTTTTAAAGTGATCAATCTAAAATGTCCCAGTAAAAACATTGTCATTATGTATTTGCAACATTTTCCTTTACATTGTGGACAGTTGTGTGTTTTCGATTTAATAAGGCTGTGTACTTCAGCATGGCTCGTTACGTAATGCTACAATATGTGATGACTGCTGCATTCTCATAAATATAACATTTCCAATCTCAGACCATGAGCACAGCGGCCGCTGCGATCTGCTGCTAGATCTGGACTTCTTGGCAAAGAAATAAGTTTTTAATGAGAAATGGAAAAAATGACTAGCCGTTTCTGTGCAGGTGGCAAAAGGTTAACAAAACTCGCCTGTCAGATCTTGTTATAAAAATGTCCATAGAACTGAGGTAAAACGTACAAGACAGAAAGGAATGACCTAAAAGTAAGTGCTAATAAGGTCTTTCAGTCCCCCAGCGTCCCTGCAATATATTACACCGCATCTACCACCAGGCAATATAAAGATATTTGTAACTCCTGGGAATTTTAGGTCATGAGGACAGTATCTTATTTTTAAAAGTAAACGTTTGTTTTTTTGTCTATTTTGTGGTTTGTTGTATATGAAACTGCTGTATCCTGTTAGGTCTTTGTGTTTAAAAGTTGCTTTGGTTTCTTAACATAGGCATGTTGCCTACACTTTAATAGTATGTGAGCAAGTTTGGTGTGCTGACATAGGGATCAAGGATTTTAAGCTGCAGCAACTTTGTGATGTGGTCTGCATGGTAAAACCATATAACATGCACCGTGCACGTCAACATAACTGTGTGAATGAGCCTTTAGTCCACTTTGGACCAGAGGTTGGCAGTTTTGACTATTAGTGCATGCTGGGACTTGTGGTTCTGCTGCACAGGTTCTAAACCGGGTATAATTCAAGGGCCATATGTGCAACCCTGCAGCCTTCAAAGGCATTCCCCTCAAACCTTGCCACATGCTCCCCATATGCGCCTTACATACCCATCAGACCTCCCCACATGCCCAGAAGACCTTCCCACATGCCCCTCACATGTCCATTAGACCTCAGACACATGTCTATCAGACCTCCCACACATGCTCCTCATATATCCATCAGATCTCCCCACATGCCTCTCACATGTCCATCAGATCTCCTCACATGCTTCTCATATATCCATCATATCTCCTCACATGACCCTCACATGTCCATCAGATCTACTCACATGCCTCTCATATGTCCATCAGATCTCCACACATACCTCTCATATATCCATCAGATCTCCCCACATGCCTCTCATATGTCCATCAGATCTCCCCACATACCTCTCATATATCCATCAGATCTCCTCACATGCCCCTCACATGTTCATCAGACCTCCTCACATGCCTCTCATATATCCATCAGATCTCCCCACATGCCTCTCATATGTCCATCAGATCTCCCCACATACCTCTCATATATCCATCAGATCTCCCCACATGCCCCTCACATGTTCATCAGACCTCCTCACATGCCTCTCATATATCCATCAGATCTCCCCACATGCCTCTCATATGTCCATCAGATCTCCCCACATACCTCTCATATATCCATCAGATCTCCTCACATGCCTCTAACATGTCCATCAGATCTCCCCACATACCTCTAACATATCCATCAGATCTCCTCACATGCCCCTCACATGTCCATTAGACCTCAGACACATGTCTATCAGACCTCCTCACATGCCCCTCACATGTTCATCAGACCTCCTCACATGCCTCTCATATGTCCATCAGATCTCCTCACATGCCTCTCATATATCCATCAGATCTCCCCACATGCCTCTCATATGTCCATCAGATCTCCCCACATACCTCTCATATATCCATCAGATCTCCTCACATGCCCCTCACATGTCCATCAGATCTCCTCACATGCTTCTCATATATTCATCATATTTTCTCACATGTCCATCAGATCTCCTCACATGCCTCTCATATGTCCATCAGATCTCCCCACATACTTCTCATATATCCATCAGATCTCCTCACATGACCCTCACATGTCCATCAGATCTCCTCACATGCCTCTCATATGTCCATCAGATCTCCCCACATACCTCTCATATATCCATCAGATCTCCTCACATGTCCATCAGATCTCCTCACATGTCCATCAGATCTCCTCACATGCCCCTCACATGTCCATCAGATCTCCTCACATGCCCCTCACATGTCCATCAGATCTCCTCGCATGCCCCTCACATGTCCATCAGATCTCCTCACATGCCTCTTACATGTCCATCAGATCTCCTCACATGCCCCTCACATGTACATCAGATCTTATCCACTTTTACTTACTCACTGCACTCCGTCCTCCTCCTCAGCTGGTATTCTACGTGACCTCGCTGTGTTATGCAGTGGAGGTGACATGACTTGATGGTTTTGCTGTATAACAATGCAGAGAATATGTTATGTCGGGATCAGCCAACTGGGAGCTGCAGGTGACGGCCACCTATTCCCTAATACTGCTCTAAACCATTCTCGGTTTGTTGCTGATTGGTTGCCATGGGTCACTGCTCAATGCAAGTTTGCGACTATTTAATAAATCAGTGATTGGCAACAGGTGGCTCTCTGAGCCTTCACCTGCGGCCCCAGCTCTTTATTGCTTAGTTGCCAGATCTGTTCGTTATAGCTTGTAGCGCTTGTTTTAAACGCTTTCTGATATGTTATTACAGAAATATCTCTCTCACTTTGTTTAAATATATTGTTTTAACTTATTCTTAAGAGTAATGGTAATGTGCCGTCCTTTTCACAGTCAGAGAGCTGCTTGTGCGGCCCCGGGTGTCTATCAGGTTGCCTATTACTGTAGTATGTTTAGAGCAATTTAATGGATAATTTCAGTTTTAAGTTGAGTTCAATAAGTAAAAAATATGCACTTATTACGTACTTGCGTTACAGTGATCCAGCTGATTCATTGGGTTCCCCAAATTATGCATCATAAAAAAGGCTGACTAAGCAGGCGTGTAGAGAGTCCGCTCATGTCTGCCGCAGTCCAAGGACACGCTCCCCACACTCCTGCTGCTAGTCCCTCCCCGAACACAGCAGATTTTGGAGAATCCAACCCACTCAGATTTGGTGTATCGCTGCAGTACATATTTTCCATTATGTTTTACTTACCGATTTAAACCCGAAACTGAATTGGCAGCAATTTGGCAGCAAACTTTCCAGAGCCATTTTTATTGAGTTAAAAGAAAGCACATCTTCCCTGGCTCCTTAAAAGTTCCTGTTGGCTCCTAGATTTAGCTGACTATCTCCTGAATTCTATATGATTATGTCCACCCCCCCCCCCCCAACCCTAAACACATTTTAGTATGTACTTAAGAAATTATATGTGCAATGTGGTCATATTTCCTTAGAAAGCATTGGGTTTCTCTCATTTTACATACAAGCCCTTTACCAATACAGAGGAAATATATATTTACGGTAAATGCATCCTAGCATTCAGTGTTTTTCTTATTGTGAATTCTTTATGCCATAGTGGCATAAAGAGCAGCTTTGTGAGAGTAAACGTATGATCACCACGACTTGGAAAAATCTGTGCATTTTTTTTTTTGCGAAGAACTAATGTTAAAACAGCTGTATAGCCAACTACGTGGGGCTTGAACAGCTTCCAAATATGTTGGCTGGCGTCATGACAACACTGCTATAATTACTGGTGGTCATGTGATCAGTTTAACTTCAGAAGAGGTAAACTTTTTTTTTTTTTAATCAGTTTAGTGATGTAATAAGACACCTGTTACCATTTCCAGCCTTGTTGAAAGGTCCCGCAAAGAAAGGCAAATTTGTCATCATTTATCTGGGTGACATTTACTGGTTTTGATAATGTAAGCGTGCAGCTGCAAAATTAATATACCCTTCCATAAAAACAAATAGTTTCTTTAGGTTGTATACAATGCTAGCTATACATGACAGTTGCCGTGGATGTATGTGATTACAGTCTGCTTCCATACAAAGATAACTATGTACTAGTTTAATGAGGTCCTTTGCTTGAAATGTTTGTTTAAAAAAGCCCAACATTTTCTTAGGTTCACACGTTTCTAACCAAGATTGATGAAAGGAAAGTCATCGTTGAAATTGAATTCTTGAAAACGTATTTTGTAACATTTAAAGGATTTTTCCACCTTTTAGATAACAGTAAATTTATTCCTGCAAGTATTACCAAATACATTGATTTATCTTTGTAGTTTCCTTCTATATCCTTTAGCTTGTTTATATAGCGCCACTAATTCCACAGTGCTATATAGAGAACTCACTCACATCAGTACCTGCCTCATTGGAGACACACACACACATACACACATGTTCCTTTTTGTCAGCAGCCTATTAACCTACTAGTATGTTTTTCGACTATGGAAGGAAACTGGAGCACCCGGAGGAAACCCACGCAAACACAGGGAGAACATACAAACTCCACACAGTGTAGAATTGAACTCATAACCCTGGTGCTGTGAGGCAGAAATACTAACCACTAAGCCAGCGTGCTGCCCATGTATTCATTTCATCAAGGTAAGTTATATGCTAGTAGTTCAAATACCCCTCCTTCTCTCACTACTAGAGATACCCAAAATTGTTTCTCGAACCGGTCTGTCCAATTGATATCTAATGTTTGAAAATTTGATGAAAATTCTGGTACTTTAGTTCGATCACCTAAACATTTTTACTAAATTCGAAAAATGCGACCAGATGAGACTACGTACGAGCTGGTTAAACAGTGGGCGAGCCTGGTGCGGACACGATCGAGGTTCAAATATTTCACACCCCGAACACAGAAATTTTCACTGTTTGATTTAAATTTGTTAAAAACCCTATGTAATGTATCTGTTACATACATTCAGTGGGTGTGTTGTTGTTCAAACTCTTTCTCAGCTCCCTTGCCCCTCCAAGCTTCTAGAGAGACTTGCCTACATTCACCTCACATGCTGCCTTTTCACAAGCAACCTATTGGATCTTCTTCAGTCAGGCTTTCCCTTTCAACATTCCACAGAGGCTGCTCTGACCAAGGTTGTCAATGATCTGATCACAGCTAAAACTAAAGGACATTACTCTCTTCTAATTCTCCTGGATTTCTCTGCTGCATTCCACACTATTGACCACTCTCTTCTCATGCAAACACTACAATTCCTAGGTCTTCAAGACACTGCCCTATCCTGGTTCTCATCCTACCTATCTAATCGCTCTTTCAGTGTTAATTTCTCTGGATCCACCTCTACTCCACTTCCATTATCAGTTGGAGTACCACAAGGCTCAGTCCTAGGTCCTCTGCTATTCTTTATCTACATCACTTCTCTAGGAAAACTAATAAGCTCCTTTGGATTTCAGTATCATCTCTATGCGGATGAAACACAAATTCTAAATATCCAAATATCTATCCAATTCCAAATATCTTTCCTCTCCTGATCTTTCGCCATCTGTGTTGTCCCACGTTACTGACTGTCTTTCTGCCATTTCATCTTGGAGATTCCTCTCACAAACTCATTCTTTCAAAAACAGATTTAATAATATTCCCACCCACCAACAGAAGTTACCTACCTGACATTTATATTTCTGTTGACATGACCTTAAATTCCACCCCGAAAGCTCGCTGCCTAGGTGGGATCCTTGACTCAGAACTATCCTTTGTTCCCCACATCCAATCAATATTTAAATTGTGTTACATTATTCTAAAAAACATTTCCAGAATACGTACATATCTTACACAAGAACTGCAAAAACTCTTAATTCATGCACTTATCTCCCGCATTGACTATTGCAATTCCCTCCGTACTGGTCTCACCCTTATGATCTATTTTGCACGCATCGGTTAGATTGATTTTCCTTGCAAACCATACTTCCTCTGCTGTACCTCTCTGCGATTCTCTACATTGGTTGCCTGATTTCTATCAAATCCAATATAAAATTCTTCTACTCACGTACAAGGCCATTGTCACGGTTACAAACAGGAGTACAGCTAGGAGTCACGAATATGGTGAAAACACTCTGTTTATTTGCAGAAAAGTATAAAGAGCAGGTAATCGAGAGCAGTAGTAAATACCAGGTGCAAGCTGATGCAGGAAATAATACGAATGTTCAGAAACCAGCAGGTAAACAGCTAATGCAGGGAAGCAGGATGTATGAACAGGTTCCAAGCAGGCATGAACCAGAGGAGCAAGGCAGGAGGAAGAATCCACAGGTTGCAACAAGGATATGACATCACAGGATGGGACAACAATAACCAGCAATATGTGCTGGGAGTGACAGGTATATAAAGGAAAAACCACACCCAGGTGTATGGGATAATTGGTGAACATGAAGGTTAACCCCTAATGCACACAATAAGGCACAATAGCAGCACCTCTGGTGAATGGAGGTACTGCCAATACAAATACAATAATAAGGACAAAAAGGCAGGAGCTGCCATGCAAAGCAGCATGTAATGCATAAGCTGTAGGCAGATCGTGACAGCCATCAACAAAACTGCACCTTCATACATCTCCTCATTTGTCTCAAAATATCTCCCAAATTGACAACTCCGTTCTGCACAAGATCTGTGTCTCTCATCCAGTCTCACATCCTCCGATTCCCGAGTACAGGACATTTTTCGAACTCCACCCAGTCTATGAAACTCCCTCCCTCACACCATAAGACTTTCCTTAAGCTCACTAGGTTACCATATTACCACCCTTTACACGATTCACACAAGACAACAACCCTCTGACTCGCTAATCGCTTTTTAACTTTGCAATCTGGCTGGATCGAAATGGAATATGTAGACTTCCAACTCCAATTGTGCCATAGATTGTAAGCTTGCGAGCAGGGCCCTCTCATCGCTTTGTCTGTATTACCCAGTATTGTTTGTTACCGTTTGTTCCCAATTGTACAGCGCTACGGAATTTGCTGGCGCTATATAAATAATTGTTGACGATGAAGGTAAAGTCCCGAAGAGTGTTCTTCTAAGGACAACATTTTGATCAACTCACCAGGGCAGATATGTATCCACTGGGGGAGAAACTGGCGTCATTGATCTCTATGAAGTAACGGACTGAATGTGCGCACAGGCCCTTTAGAGGTGAATGTTGGATCAGAGATGGGGAAATTTAGAGCATGTTATATATTTATTTGTCTCTGCTCTGTCACCTTTACTCTATATAGGTGTACCCCTATATAGAGCACCCCTTTACCCGTTAGGATGTAAGCTCGTATGAGCAGGGCCCCCTCCCCTCCTGTCTCCATACCTGTTCTTCCACTCCGTCTTTACTGCATATGAGTAGCCGGAGTTTCTGAAGTATTGGTACTTTTTGTTCATTGTTCTGTATGGTTTCACCCTGTAAAGTATACTGTTAGTACTGTGTGCGGCGCTGCGGATACCTTGTGGCGCCTAACAAATAAATGATAATAATAATAATATATAGATCATCGTGGGCCTAATCTGTACAGTACACAAACTGTTCAGTACACGTCTACAAAACCCTTACTCCTTCCAGTATACTTGTTACCTTAAATATGTTCTAAATGTTTCCACGAGAACAACAGCAAGTAATAATAAATGACAGAAAGAAACTATTCACGTGAATAAAATCAGGTATGCTTATCCAACATACCAGTGTTACAATACTATACAAGGGACCAATAAAAACTTCTCCAAACAAACTTCACATTAAGCGCAGGGCGAGAGGTGTTTGATTGATGGAGAGAGCTCATTAGGGTCCCTAATATCAACTTTTCTGAGGAGGAGAAAATGTTTCTAAACCATTTGGGTGTGAGGTGTTAAAAACATCTTCAGGTGCTAAAATACAGTTTGGCAGCTATTGGCTGAGAAAGTCTTCTCCATAATCTCCCGGGGGGGAAAAGAAACCCATTGAATTGTGCAAGAAAGCTGGGAGCCAAGTAAAACGCTGCGCTTGAGTGATAGGCGATTGAGACCCCTTAATTTGCCTTCGGCTATGTCAGCGATGTCCTATGGGAAAAAAGAGCTCTTAGGAGAAATATTATCATTCTATAAATTAGGGTTGTATAACATTTATCTGTTAACCGTTTCAACACGCATTCTATCCGTTATGACAATTACCTATGCTGTTATAGAGGCACGCTTTCTCTGTCCAGAATTGTCGGAACTCCATCATTCCGTCCTCATCAGTGTATGGTTTGCAATATGGAAAGAATGATGAAAAAAAAAATACTCGACTAGCTCAAGTGCTTGTGGGCTTATTGCTCACCAATAGAAATAAAATGAGTGAATTTGATTTATTCAGCTGACTTCAGTGCTCTGAAGTAAATATAACCACTGAGCTATAGTTCTATATAATAGTGTGACTGGAATCACTTATAAATAACTTATTTGTGGCTGGATGATGTAGAAATAATTTATTGTAAAAATGTATTTCAATCAGAGGTGCAGACACCAATGTATAATTTGAAATGCACTTATCATGTTACATTGGGATGTGTTTTTGTATGGAAGTGTCATTGTTTGGGTTTGTAACTTTGCTAGAGAAAGTCTGTTCGCTGATAGCAGGAAATGCTAAGTAAGTCTTTTTGTGAAGTGACAAACACCTGTTTAGCCTGTATACCCAGCAGGGGGCCGCTGCCTGGTTGTCTGGTGTGGCTGCATCTCAGATAATGCAAGTATCAAGTTTTAGCACATAAGAGAGTAGTGTAAATATTGTTAGCTTTGCATTGCATTTAAATCCATGTTTGGGAAACATATATCGTATCCTGATACTAAACATAACTCAGACCTCAAGGGGCTGACTTGCCCTGTGAGGCTGTTTCCAAACTGTTTTTATAAAAAGAGAGACCTTGTACACTGAAATGAATCATCATTCTTGTTCCATATGACCTGATCACTGGTACCTTCAATCAGTGTGACTGCAAATAAAACATCACTTGCTTCAAAGATCTGCTTGAAAAACGTCTTCAATGCTGAAAAGGCTGTGACCTACAGACTAGACTCAAAATCGAATCTGTTTCCGGCTGTCTGAGGTTTGGACCCAGCTTCCCAACACCTCCGCTCTGTCCGCTACCCAGCAGCTTTGGCCAGTGTGATAGGCCCTGGGGGATCCATTCACAGCAACCCTGATCCATAGTAAGAGGTCAGGGGTACCAGCGAGGGGGTACCCCAGCAGTGACAGTTACCCAGAAGGAACCCGTTACTGGATGCCGGTAAGGAGTCCAGTGGTGGCAGCATTTGTAAGCCCCTCCTACTGTGGTTAGAGGGCGCATTTGCGATAACGAAAGGGAATGGTGGCAAAGTAAGCCCAGCCGGTTCCCAGCAGCAACAGACGGTGGCATAGGAAGTCCATCTTGTCACAAATAGTTTAGAAGGTTACTTGGAGGGATTATTACCACTATCTTCCGTAGCGGTGACACTTGGAGACCTTGCTTCTTATCATAGGGATTTGTCAGCATTTATTTGCAGGAACAAATTAAATGCTGTTATAACAAGTCTACAACTTATAGATAGTATTATAGATAAGCCACATGTATAACAATCTACTCCTGTGCCCTGATTGGTCTTTTAATTTTACATATATCCTTTTAGTCTGTTATGGAGGTAGTGGTACTGTGTTTCAGTTGCCCTGATATTGCCACTCCGATAGTTATGTTTTCGGATTGCGCAGTGCCCTTTAAAATGCAGATCAGCTTTATGTCTACCAATATGTACTTTAGGGCGGAGGTCACTGTGTACTTTTGTTGGGTGCCATCCCTCGCACCAGCCAAGGTCCTTGCAGCCAACCCAGCATGGTTTGTTTAAACTTCATATTGTGGTGCATGTCCCCATATCTCACTGCCCTGAGCTACTAAATGTTCCCTACATTGACCGCCCCCGCAGGACTGATCTACAGTCTACTTATTGCATGGCCTATTAATCATGCACCAGTCCAGGATCTAATTTGTTTGTATCGTTACATTATTGTTTAAAGTCTTTTAGTTACATTCACTGTTTGCTTCTAGCAGCAATTTATAGGGATCTTCACCCTTCATTATCATCATCATCATCATCATCACCATTTATTTATATAGCGCCACTGATTCCTTGCAATGACTTTCAGTTATTGGATTTCATGTGCTTTTGTAATTATTTCTAGAGAGTTCAGCTTATGCTCTTCCCCCATAGAACAACAGGTCTCATTAACATGTGCCGTCATTGAAGGTCACTTTGCTGCCTGACTGCTTAGTCCAGTCCCCAAAATCCATATATCTAATTTGGGCTTCCACGCATGCATGGAGAAATGGATAACTGAGCCAATTGGTTGGGAATTGTCCCGAATGACATCATCGTCTTGTGTGGGCACCATAGGTAACCCACTTACACTAAGGGGCATATTCATTTGTTGGTGTTACTGGCCAAAGTAACGCGGCGCGCTGACTATTACCGACATTACGGTAATAGTGCGCGTAAATACCGTTATTACGGTACCTTTCACACTGGATTTCAGCTCGTGGCTCAGGGAGCTGCGATCTGAAATCCGGCTTAGTATTACCGTAATAACGGTAATACTTTTAACGCCGCGGGGAAATTAAACAATTGAATATGCCCCTAAGGGGCTCTATAGAGCAGTGATGGGCAACGTGACACATTTCAGAGGCCACCTATCTGTAATAACAGATCATCAGGCATTTTAAACAAGTGTTACAAGCTGTAACAAAGAAATATTGATAATAAAGCAGAAAGGAGCATAGGACAAGTGAAGGCTTAGAGGACCACATGTGACCCTAGAGCAGTCTGTTGTCAAACACTGCTGTTGAGCATCAAGGTCTTAATGTGAACAGAACTGTCACTTATTATTATTAATAATATTATTATTACTACTAACATCTATTTATTTATTGCATATTGTTAAATCAGTGCCACAATAAATATTTATATACTTAATATTGGAAAGGGTAAGATTTGTGTAGGCATGCACAGCGGGTGAAATAAGTATTGAACACATCAACATTTTTCTTAGTAAATATATATTTAATGTGGTTATTGTAAAGAAATTTACACCAAATGTCAGCAACAACCCTTACAATCCACACATGCAAAGAAATCAAACCATAGATGTCCATAATTTAAGTTTTGTTTAATAATGTGAAATGACACAGGGAAAAAGTATTGAACACATGATGACAGGGAGGTGCAAAAAGGCATGGAATGCCAAGACACCAGCTGAAATCTATCAGTAATTAGAAAGCAATCCTGCCAGCTGGTTCAGCCACAACTGATGGCCTATAAAAAAGTGTCTCATTATGAAGGTGTCACACAAGAAACATCTCATGATGGGTAAAAGCAAAGAGCTCTCTCAAGACCTTTGCTTCCTTATTGTTTCAAAACATACTGATGGCATTGGTTACAGAAGGATCTCTAAACTGCTGAATGTTCCAGTGAGCACTGTTGGGGCCATAATCCAGAGTCGGAAAGAACATAATTTCACCATAAACCGGCCACGACCAGCTGCACCTCGCAGGATTTCTGACAGAGGAGTGAAAAAAATGATCAGAAGAATTGTCCAAGGACCACTTGTGGAGAGCTTCAGAAAGAGCTGGAATTAGCAGGTACAATTGTTTCAAAGAAAACAATAAGTAATGCACTCAACCGCCATGGCCTGTATGCACATTCACCATGCAAGACTCCTTTGCTGAAGAAAAAACATGTTGAAACTCTAAAGTTTGCTGCACAACATTTGGACAAGCCTGTGAAATACTGGGGGAATATAGTGTGGTCAGATGAGAGAAAAATTGAACTCTTTGGATGCCATAATACATACCATGTTTAGAGGAGATATGGCACTGCACATCATCCCAAAACACCATACCAACAGTGACGTTTGGAGGTGGGTACATCATGGTGTGAGGCTGTTTTTCTGTACACAGTACTGGCATACTGCATATCACTGATGGAAGGATGAATGGAAAAATGTACTGAGATATTCTTGATAAAAATCTGCTGCCATCCACCAAGATGCTGAAGATGAAACGAGGCTGAAGATGAAACGAGGGTGGACATTTCAAAAAGACAATGATCCCAAACACACAGCCAAGGACACTTTCAAATGGTTTCAGAGAAAGCTGCTAGAAAGGCCTAGCCAATCACCTGACTTAAATCCAGTTGAAAATCTATGGAAAGAACTAAAGATCAGAGTTCATAGGAGAAGCCCACGGAACCTTCAAGATTTGAAGACTATTTACATTGAAGAATGGGGCAAAATCACACCTGAGCAATGCATGCGACTAGCTTCTCCATACAGGAGGCATCTTGAAGCTGTCATTACCGACAAAGTCTTTTGTACAAAGTATTAAATAAATTTCAGTAAGCGTGTTCAATACTTTTTGCCTGTGTCATTTCACATTATTACACAAAACTTAAATTATGGACATCTATGGTTTAATTTCTTTGCATGTGTGGATTGCAAGGGTTGTTGCTGACATTTGGTGTAAATTTCATTACAATATCCTCATTAAATATATATTTACTGAGAAAAATGTCGATGTGTTCAATACTTATTTCACCCGCTGTGTGTAAAAGTTTACTGTTATATGTGCATATTAAAGATTGCAATTTGTACGTATTAGGCAGACAGTGCAGTTGTGGGTGTAACTGAGCATCTTTAGGCTGATGGGCGCAATCCTGAATGCAGCAAGGCTTACATATGTGTGACATGTGGGGAAATAAATACGTGCGGCTCATATAAAGGAGGGAAGTAGCGATATTCAGAGATGACGCCAGAGGTAAGGGTATCCGTGAAATGTCCAGGACCTGATGTGGGACACCAATGTGACATCTAATTGGCTTTTTGGGGCGCTATTCTAAATTGTTAGAAGACTCCAGTGTCACCAATGCTGCTTAAGAATTACGTTAAAGTTTAAGCTGCTGTTGAACTACAAATCTCATCATACACTGCCCATGTGCGTATTTTTCTTGTAGCAGTCTTCTTCTGTCTCTGTTTGTGTATGCAGCGTATTGAAAGCCATGGGAGGGAAAATGTTAAAAGCCTTAAATATAGTTTTTTTTCCGCCATTGTTATTTGGGTTAATACACTCCCTACTGTAAATTATATGGACATGAGAAGTCACCTAGCTGTTCTGTGACCATATAAAAGCACAATGTTGTAGACTGTGGGTATATTTACTAAACTGCGTGTTTGAAAAAGCAACCAATCAGATTCTAGCTTTCATTTATTTAGTACTTTCTACAAAATGACAGCTAGAATCTGATTGGTTGCTATAGGCAACATCTCCACTTTTTCAAACCCGCCGTTTAGTAAATCTAGCCCTGGGTGTTTTTCTATAGGTCACAGGCATAAGAGGTGACTTCTAATATCTGTAATGATTTACAGTAAGGGATGCATTATGCCTTTTATAATAAACACGTTTTCTAATAAACACTGAGGTGGTGACTTCAGGACTCACTCTTTATACCAATATTATTTACAGGACTTTATACATCGATTACAGTTACCTGTGTGTTATGTACCAGTATTGTACTACAACGTTGTTTGTATGACTTGCGTTGATGCCGCTGGTCACTCTCCAGAATGACAGTAAGCATGTTTCCTCCCTAGATCCTCCAGCAGAATGTCGGGAGACCACATCCCTGTCCATGATGAATTCATCTACTGTCTTGGAGCTGCTACACAAGTACTGAAGTTTGGGCCTTGGAGGGACCTGCAGAAGACCGCAGATGAAAGCCCACCTAAACTATTATTCCTCATCATACCAGGTGGGTGCAGAACTTTACCATGACTTTACCATGAAGCCATGACATTTATGTTTTTGTATTATTATTACTTCATGAAGAAATCGCAAAAATAATTTTATTGATGTGACAAAAGCAATTGCAAGAATGTTGCCCGGTGCATGCTGTTATAGATATCACCAGCCTTCCAGTTTCAAGAGGGCTGGTTGTAACAATCCTGTTCTTCTGATAGACGCCTCATATCTAACACAGAACAACACTTTGACTATGTTATATTTGAAAGATTTTGTGCTGTTGCATCTTTCCATTCCTTCTCTGGTGCTTCCTACATCTTACTGGTATAGGACCTGCCATAGAGTTGCGCCAGGCACTGTATTCATACAAAGAGAGAGAGACAAGAACATTCTGACATAAAGAAAAATATTTACTCTAATGTCATTTCATTCAAAGTAAAACTTTATTTATACTTCTTAAATAAATAAAATCTCCCTCCTACAAAAAACAAATGTTACACTTATAATCGGTAACAATAATTAAAATTCTTATAACATCACCCCCACTTTGATATCAAGGATGCCCTTGTCACATGCTGCCCTGTCCTCACTAACACATCACTCATCTCCTGATATATTCTGTGCTGTTGGGGGACCCTGCTCCTTCAACTATATAACTCTCAGTCTGTGGCTTCCTGCTGCCTCCATTCCCCTCCTCACATCATGTCACTGCCCCTGTCACATACAGCCCTGCCCTCACTAACACAATAACATGGTGAACAGGTCATTGTTTCCCACAGCTCTTTCATCTCCTGAAATAGTCTGTGCTACTGTACCGTTTTAGCCTCACCCACTTCAAAACTGGACATATCCAGATGCATGAAGATATACTTGTTATGTATTTAGTCTTCATTTCACGGCATAGGATGAAGCTGCCTGCAGGCTGACAGAGGCCTCTCCGGAATCTATCCATGCATGCAGGATCTCCTTAATAACTGGCTTACAGCTCTCAGCATTCTAAGTGGAATATTTGTCCTGTTAGAAGCAACAAGTGACCTGAGAGTAAGGTCAGACTTGTTGTATGTTGCTTAAGAAATACAAAATAAATGTTAAGCTCTTTCTGCTTTGTTGTTTATTAGGCTGATGGAACCACAAGCTTTGCAGCTAATGTATTCACACACGTGACCAGCTATCTGAGGGGGATAACATCTCTCCGTGTAATTACCATACTGCTTTTCTCATATGGTTTTGTATATATTCTGTGTTTGTTGCTGCTAATATTTGGGAAAATGTGGTACAACTTTGTGCTACCACTTTGATATGTAAAGTACGTTCCCCAGTGTTTCTCTTACATATAAACCTTGGAATGCAGCGCGGTATCTTAATATCTACCGCTTCTTTTCGCTTTTTCTTCCTACGGTGTAAACAAGCCCCGTTTTGTCATGTTTTATTTTGTGGTTTTTTCACCAGAATGTTTAGTTTTATATTTAGTGTATATTCGATAATGTGTGATGTAAAGCATAACCTACGCTGTGGGTATAGCTCGGTTTTTCGTGCATTCTGATTCTAACCATTCCCGATTTATTTTATTTATTTTATTATTTTTTGTACTCTTTCTCCGTTACTGAGCCTGTTGGCGCAAGTTCTCGGCTCCTCTTCTGTTTCTGTGCCAGAGTTCCTGCTGTATTTGATAGTACTTGGATTGCTTCTGGCTATATGGAACCCAACAACACGTTTTGGGAGGAAATTGGTAGTGTCTTGCATGTTATTGGGAGCTCGAGTTTCATGATCTTCTAAGAAGAGATGTCCTAACCTATTATTTCTGTCTTTTGTTTCTCTTGCTGTCTGTTAGCTCACTGACATGCCGTTCTGAGAGATACACTGGTGGGCTCTTTGTGTTTTCAGTAGAGACTACAGTGCTAGGCACATCTGGAAATAGGAAAATGATAATGATTGATGTTAAACATACAGGACCTCATTTAGAGTCGGACGCAAAGTTCCTTTTAGGCGCATCCAACAAAAATACACTACCACGCATGTGCAGAGAGCACCGAATCCGCCTGCATCTTGGACGCAATTAACACTTGCGCCAGCTTGCGACTCACTACGAGAGAATGGGAGGAACGCGGACTTGTGAAGGCGTGACCATGTAAATACATCCTAGTCGCAGTAAGGCGCAGACGCAACACACGTCAAAACAGGGCTAAAGCTGTGCGGCAGGAATTAGGTGGCGCAAGCGGTTAGCTAGCTGCAGGAACTGCTCGCAGCTCGATAGGGTATTAAAAGTGGGACGCAACTGGAGTTGCATACCACTCATAATACCCTACAAAGCTGCGGCACTCTCCCACTCCTACACTTCTTAAACGGACTTTCCGTCCGACTCTAAATGAGGTCCACAGTCGCTATATGGAGTCTGATGGGCATTAAGGGTCTGACTTGGCTGTAAGTGCATCTGCGCAGCATAAACATGCGTCTTAGGACAAAATTAAAGGACTGTGTATGCGCACAACTTTAATCCATATTTAAAGTTGCAATGTATCTTGCCCCTGCGGCGCCTTGTATCGGAGAGGCAGATCAGAGGCGTTAGCGCAAATATAACAAACCTCTTTAAGATGCGTCTTATTGTGGGCTAAATATAACTACCAGACTTACATATTGCACATGCATTAACCTGTAGCAGTTTTGGAGTTGAGGATGATGGTTGTAGATTCTTTGCTCCCGAAACATCTATATGATTGATTTAGGGGCCCAGTTGGCTGTGTAATTTAAACACTTTGAGAAAAATTTCATAGACAAAAGTGAAGTGATCTCCCATTGTACATATGCCTAGAGGACTGTCCACTCTAGGTAAGTGCCACAGTGGTCTAGAAAGTAGTATGCTCAGTTTTGTAGTGTTACATGCTTCCCCTCTATCCCGATTTGGATGGAACAATACAAAATTCAGGGGACTGTTCCCACAGTCCTGGGTTGGGAGGTCTGGCGTTGGTTAGTGCAGCAGTGCAGGGGTGTATTGAGGAGAGGCGTGTTGGTGGACTAAATGCTTTAGAAGTGCAAAGCGTGCTTAAGAAGGGGAGTGGCCCTTTCCAGACACATTCACATAGCTGGGACCTAAGCCACTCACCTTGGACACTACTCGGGTCTCTCCGGAACGGAAGGTTTCCCACGGAACGGCTGATTGGAGAGTCATCCGAGTAGCGCAGACGGTGAGAGGCAGAAGTACCAGCTATATGTTATTGCTAGGAATCCACTAACTATAACAAATGGCCGAGACCCCAGAAGAGGGACCACTACCAAAGTACTAGTAAAGGGAAGAGAGAATATTTGGTGAAAATAAAATGTAAAATCTCTTTTAAAGCATCAATCCCACATAGAAATTTTATTTTTTCCTTTTAAATAAATAAGTTAAGTAAAATTGTAACTATTTTTCTTAGCTGTCCTCCTACAAATTATTATCTCTTTTCAAAATCTGTCTTCAGGACATAGACGTAGGGCTGTCAGTCACACACACACAGACCCACAGCTCTCAGCATGTCATGTAATGACAGAGGCTGGAGAAGGAGGGGGGGGGGGGTTTACAGTGCAGACAGAGCTCAGAGGCCTCTATGCTTACTACATTATGTATCATGTGACTGTGGTTGCTATGGTAGTCACATTACTCAGTGCAGAACTTTAAACCATTAATAGCAACCTGAAGAAACAAACAATGGATACCGGTAATTACCCAGCTTCTGCTTATAGCCTGCCACAATGCTTTATATTAAATAAACACCTCATTTATCAGGGGATTACTACTGTAGTGTCACCAGGCATGGTTGTTTGTTATTGTTGTCCTTGGATACAACCTAAAAATGGGTTCTGTGTGCAATTGTATCCATAGCAGAGAGAACAGCAGAGCTTTGTCTTATGGCGAATGAAATAAACGAGTAACATAAAGCAATTTATTTAGGGAAAGTTGCAGAAGGCATACAAGCCAATAAATTAAAGTTGTTCAAAATTGGAAACCCCCTAATTTTAATTTGCGTTCTCGTATGTCTTGTTATCCCAGCAGCATACATACTTCATATTAACTTTACGGAGCAAGCAGACATTTTTTCCAAAGTATGTAATTTATTAACAGATTTCAGTAAACCAGGTCATATCTTCTTAAGAGTAATCATTGTCTAAACATGCCAGAAGGTGGCGCTATTTTAATACACTGAGCTCACGTTATCCGTACTCCTGTGCAGAATGGAAGCAGAAGTGTGCACATACCCCGGAAGGGTGGTGCTGTCTTGTACCACAATGACCCATCTAACATTCTACATAGACAGATGGTGCTCATTTAGACTTAGATATCTGCAACCCTTGTGCATGTAACTGAACGTAATGCATTTTGTGGGACATAAAGATCTCCATCCACTCGTTCCTCTATATAAATATAGATCGACATCATTGTATTGTGTATTATTTGGCACCTGTAATACAGTTGTAAAAGCCTCTTGCCGTCCCTCAGGTGTGATACAGGTAGCAGGCTAAATATTGTGTTTTAGAACAGTCTTTATTTTTTCTTGAAGGTTAATGCATGCAAACTGGGCAGAGTTTAATTTTTGTTTTGCTTTTTCTATTACACGTTTCACATTAGCCTTACACAGATGTGTAAATCACAAATGCACATTGCCTTGATGTACAGAAACACTGAGTAAGGTTGTACTTTGTAATGGGGTTTGGTATTTTGTTTACATTCTTTAAGAGGGTTTGCAATTTTTTAAGGGGTTCTACACACTCCCCCACCTCCCACTTCCTAAACTATTATAGAGTGGGACTTCCTCCCCTGATACCCCCACCATTTGTACAATTCATCCAATCAGCTGCTGCCTCTCATTTACATCTACTTCGAGAAAAACTACGCATTATTCAAAGTCTTTTACACCACAAACTTCATTCATTTCAGTTTTTCTTTGTTCAAAATACTGCTCAGTTGAGCTCCATTAAGGCCTTAGATAAATACTGCAAGTGAGAGACATTGGCACATTGGTCTTTTTTACACGTGCAACTTTTTTGTGTGCTACATTGATAGTAATGTGCTTGGAACTGTGATTTATATACTAAGTGTGCCTGAAAGGAGGAAATAGAAGCCCATTGGACGGGTATGCCAAAGCGTAATCTCTGCCACCTCTGAGGACATGTAGTAATAATAATAAAAATAATTATTTATACAGCTGACTCAATGCAAATTACATTGCAGCGGAGCGTGGGGCAGCCATTGTGGGCGCTCTCAGCTGCTATTCCAGGACTGGCCATCGGGTGGCTCTCCAGGCGTATCAGCATGCCCTGATAACTTGTATATATTTATCTGTGAATGAACTTGTATTTTTAGGGTTTGTAGATATGGGTTCTCTTTGCTGAATACAATTGCAGCATTTGTTTGTTGTTGTATGGACTAGATTGCAACAGGACAACATGCGGTGAATACAATGTCGGTATAAAGTTAGAGCCGGGGCACTAAACAAATGGTCATTCACTGTGCTGTGAACTTTACCTTATTTTATATGGTGTCAGAGTGATATGTTTAGTCTTGCAGCATATGCATGCATTGAGGATGAGAACTCTATTGTTGCACTCATTCCTCGCACCTGATTCTCAGCCTGGGATATATACTTGTATTCTTAACACATTGGAAGTGCTATGTCTATTCACAAAACAGTTCGTGGGGTCTGCATCTACAATCAGTAAAACCCTAGTAGTGTATTGTGTCTGTACAGATGTCACAGTTTCTTTAGTGAATCAATGTATGCAATGGCATAGGTGCCAGGGTTGTTATACAAGTCTTCCAGACTACAGTTGTCTATTATAACAGCACCGTTGTTTTCAGTGCATGTTCTTACTATTGCAAATCTGTATGCACTATATAGATTATTCTGTATACAACATTTAAAGGTATCAGAGAAATAATAACGTATTAGGTTTTGAAAACTATGGAGAGTAGCTCCCTTGCATACTTCCCATTGTTTCAACGGTTTAAAGAGGGCGATATAATAATAATAATACTAAAAAATAATTATCGGACAATGAGGGCTGACAGGTATATTTGGGCCAGAAAGTCCATCCTAAATCCCAGAGAAATACAATGCAGACTCATCTAAGGGGGGAATTCAATTAGACATGAGTGGGTATATTTCCTAAAGTGCGGGTTTGAAAAAGTGGAGATGTTGCCTATAGCAGCCAATCAGATTCTAGTTATCATTTATTTAGTGCATTCTACACAATGACAGCTAGAATCTGATTGGTTGCTATAGGCAACATCTCCACTTTTTCAAACCCGCCGTTTAGTAAATATAACCCAAGGTGTTTCTGGAACACCCGTGATTTGACAGAAATCTCTGGGGTGCGAGAGACAAATTGAGCGGAGATTTCTACTGTACTTGCCGGCGATTGAATTCCACCCTAAGGGTCTATAAATCTAAACAGATATATTTATTACTTATATATTCTTCTCCTCAATAACTCTGTGTACAGATTTTGATAAATGATTTTATATCTTGCCAAAATTATAAACTGTGTATACAATATTTTGATATTGTTATCATTTACATTCTGGGTTCTGTTCTGACCAGGGCCCTGTGTGCAGTTTGTATGTTCTCCTGGTGTATACATGGGTCTACTCCAGGTGATCTGGTTTTCTACCATATGCTAAAAACATACTAGTAGGTTTATGTTTATGGACAATTTATACCAGTGACTGACAGCCTAATGTACTTCAAGGGTCGCACGTAAGGCCCTCCAACCTCCAAACTACTTGGGCACCCCCACGTCACTCATCTCATAGATGACGATGAAGCTGCTCCCCTTCAGTCTTGTATAGTGAGATCTATAAGTGAGATTCGGAGCAGCCTGCTGGGGACCACAGGTGAATGATTACAAACATTCTCTGTTAAGTTTGAAGTTCTTATCCTCATACAATTACATAAACTAATAGAAAGAGAAACTGATATATTGACATTCTACTTAAGCTCACTATTTATATACATATATATGCAGGTAAAGCTTGTATCTATGACGTAAGATCATGCCTTGAGACAAATTATCAATAGGACAACATTTGTCACTGCATAAAGCCGCGTTATTAAAAACATTCCCCACTGTGTTACACTCCAGAGCAAAGTAACAAAGTAGCAATAGAAACAACATGCGGCTTTTGTTAGATGAATTGCTGTGATATGAAACACCTGGATGTAATTGTTGTGAGCGCACGTTATATAGGTATATAAGGTGAAAAGCTTTAGGAGCCAAAGAAACGCTAGGGGCCTGATTCATTAAGGAGCAGAAGTCCATTTGCGTTGTGCATTTTGCGTTTTTTCCTCACTCCGCATGCACGAAAAAGAGCGCAATTCATGTCCGCACGTAAATGACACTTCCAACAGCCTACGATTTAATGGGCGGAGCCGGGGAGGGAAAGGGCGTTTGCACGTAGTCAGTGTACAGCATACTTGCCAACTCTCCCGGAATGTCCGGGAGACTCCCGAAATTTGGGTCGGTCTCACGGACTCCCGGGAGAGCTGGCAAATCTCCCGCATCCCACAATTGCGGGGCTAAAATGATGCGATTTGCGGTGAATCGCGTCATTTTGGCCCCGCGACAAACCGGCATATTTGATGCAGGGGCAGGGCCAAAATGATGTGATTCACAGTGGCCTTGCCCCCTCCCACCCTCTAGACACGCCCCTCTCCTGGATACAACTTGCCAAAGGTAGGCAAGTATGGTGTACAGTAAGGGCGTGCCAAGCTCGAGCGCACCCAGCAGAGTCCGGTTGAAGCTCTGGGCATTTCTCAGTTATGTGGTTTTCAGTCATATCACTTATACCAGCTACAGGTCAGGTGTAAGTGCCGAGTGATAGTCATGACGGCTGTGTATGCAGCTAGATCCTAGGTTTTAAATCAGGAGCAACTGTAAAAATGCATTAGACATTAATAACTTCCTGATAAATGTAGTTCATGGAAAAAAAACATTTTTTTTCTAATGATTTTTTATTAATGACTTAATTAATAACAGGTGACAATAATTGAATACTTTTATTCTGTGCGTTCTGCTGGGACTTTTCTTATGTTCCTCATAGGTACTGTACTTATCCTGCAGCGTATTGTGTCTGTATTAATAAAGCAAGTACCTGGACCCGTATTTAACAAGATATGTTTCTTCAGATCCGCTTGTAGTTGAATACGGACGGACGGACATATGCCGGAATTCCATACGTTTGTAAGAAAACTCACAATAGGTTCTTTTTGTGCGACCTTAGTGAATCAGGCCCTCTGAGTTTTGCTGTAGAATATAACGTTTTTCTGTGGACACAAAATATCTGCTTATTTTTGTCTAGCAATATATTGAAATAGACAGATTTTGGACCGACATGCACTTGTTCATAATGCCTGAGAAGATATCCTAAAACACTGGTAATCTCCAGTGATAGCTGCTCTCTGCTACTCATGTCAATCCAGGATGTGTCCTTAGGTTCCTTTTATAAGGAAAATCCCCACTTATATACTTTGTAACCACATCCATTTTATTTTATCCCAGGTAGGAAGAGGTTTGCTATACATCATTGCATGTATATGTCTTTATTGACAAATATTCTTTCAGTGAGAGCCGCAGTCTGTATCCACTTTGTGCCAAAAATGACACCGGCTAATGAAAAATGGGGCAAAAATAGAAACCTATGCTACGAGAATTAAATTTTTTTTTTTTTTTTACATTTTTTTTTTGCATATGTGGATAAATGTATTTCTCTCTGAGTTTCTGTTTTGAACTCAGAAATGCATTACCGGGAAAGGTAAATTGTGCTAAGTGGGGCTGTATTTGTCCCTTACAAAACCACATCTTGTACATATGGGGAAAATATTACAGACCTTTAAACTGAAAATGCTGATAGCTCATCACATGACTATAGTCATGTGCCCTGTGAATCCCCCGTCCCATCCAATAGTACACCCGCGTCCCATGTAATTAGCGGTCATCTGGCAACCTTGTGCAGAGCCCACCTAGAGGATCATGGGAGATGTGGCGCCGGTATGAGAGTTTCCCATACAGCGGGAGTTCCAGACATAGGACTCTTTAACTGCTTTCCTTGGAATAACCCCACATTTCCTACTTTAGATTAATTGAAGCATCATGTTCTGACCTTAATTAACTGCAGAGCTGGGAACCTCTCTTGGTTATAACCTCATAAAAATGAAATTAGTATAAGAAAAAAAATGTGGATATTAATTTTTCTTCCCTTTAAAAATGGATTAAATCACCCAAAAATATGGCAAGGAAACAAAGATTTTTTCAAAGCCCATAATTTCCCATTCAAAGTCAACCGCCATTGTAAGTACAAGGTGTTATTAAGGGGTTGCGTTTCGATGCTGGTTGAACAGATGTAAGAGGTCTTATCATGTTGAGCTGGTTAGCCCAGGTCCAGATGCTGCGTTGTCTAATGGACTTGTCTGGCAGATGCTGGGTGAACATTCCACGATTGGAACACTTTAGCTCTGTGCAGTTAACGTAAGCTCACATCTGTTAACGAGTGCCGTCAGTTGGACGGTTTACAAGTTGAATACTGCAATACGTTTTTAGTGGATTCCACAGGTTTTGTAAAGTACTCCTGTGAACAACTTGTACCGTAAAGTGTAAAGTTTCTCTGAGCTTATATATCGATAACTATTTATACGTCCTATACGGTCCTATTTATACGGTGGCTTAGTGGTTAGCACTTCTGCCTCACAGCACTGGAGTCATGAGTTCAATTCCCGGCCATGGCCTTAGCTGTGTGGAGTTTGAATGTTCTCCCCGTGTTTGCGTGGATTTCCTCCGGGTGCTCCGGTTTCCTCCCACATTCCAAAAACATTCTACTAGGTTAATTGGCTGCTATTAAAATTGACCCTAGTCTCTCTGTCTGTCTGTGTGTGTATGTTAGGGAATTTAGACTGTAAGCTCCAATAGGGCAGGGACTGATGCGAGTGAGTTCTCTGTACAGCGCTGCGGAATTAGTGGCGCTATATAAATAAATGTTGGTGACGATGATTATTAGTAATATTTTTATAATATACAAGCCCACTCAACAAATATTTTGTAAGGTACACCAATATGCCACTGCCATAATATAAATATATATATTATATTAGATACAACAGAGATTTGAATTCATGTTAAATCATATAAAACATATGTATTTTCAATCATACTGTTAATAACCATAAGGATTGGATTACATTGTACCAGTGCAGCTTCTTGGTAGCTTTCTGTTGCTTCAGTTCATATAGTGACGATATCACACCCAGCACATCCTAACTCTGTGTTTCTAGAATCTCACTGCCTCCGCCCTTTGCCTATAACCGAGGGCAGGTCTATAAAGACGGCACCTCTTAGATTGTAAGCTCATTTGAGCAAGGCCATCTCCACCTTCTGTTTCTTGTCATTGTATATACTGTGTTTGTGTCACGATCCTCTAAATATACAGCTTAATATGTCAGCTCTTTATAAAAAGAAGATAATAATATTACACATGTATATGATTGTGCGACATTTCCATTTTAACATTTTTATATGTTAGGGGAAAAATAATTTTTTACAAAAGACTTAACAATAAAAAAAAAAGATCTTTATGGGGGGGAGAAGTGTTTTATTTCTGTTAGACTTCCCTTTCAGACAAGAGCTTATCACTGGATTATAAACAGCCGTTATGAGGAAAGTACTGTCAATTACTTTAAATATGACCCATAATCTCACACATTATTTTTCACCCGTTTTTAGGGGCGTATTCAATTGTTAGCGTTAACGCTAAAAACGCTAACAATTGAATAAAATTCCACGAGTAATTACCGTATTAACGCTAAGATTTTTTGAGCGCTCGTTTATCAGCGTTACCGCTAACAATTGAATACGCCCCATAGAGTTCTCTTTTTTTTTTATTTATAGTCTCTCCTGCTTAATTGACAGATTAATAAATGGCCACGCCGTATGCTTTTCAGTGTTTGAACAGAAATTTGGAATTCATTGGTATTTTTTCGTGCAAATAAACCCCCAAAACTACTGGGGTTTAAACCTGCCATTTGCAAAGGCAAAGTGGACAGGTGGAGGGTAGAATTAATATTAAAGATTAAGACATTTTGGGCTAGATTTACTAAGCTGCTTTACTAGCTATCATTTATTTAGTACTTTCTACAAAATGACAGCTAGAATCTGATTGGTTGCTATAGGCAACATCCCCACTTTTTCAAACCCGCAGCTTAGTAAATCTAGCCCTTTGTCTGGAAGGAGCATCCGTCACAGGTGCGGTCTGCTGTACAAAGCTCACCCTCCACCCTGACAGGTGGGATATAAACACATCTCACTTTCACTGCCCTGTGCAGCGGGTCTTTAGGTCTTGGGAACATCTCTAAGGCCACGAGCAACGGTCAGAGGTCCCTAGGGCGCTTTATTTGTTTCAAGAAATTAGATAGGACTTAGGTCTTTTTTTTCCCCCTTAGAGAGGTAATACAATTTTGTGGCTGGCTGAAAGTGGATATTGTAATTGCACTGTTAAGGGAAGAGTAGTTATTTAGAGGTCAGCGCCAATTGTTGACAGTAAACAGCTTAATGCATAGTGCAGACCTGGTGCTTGCAGATGCAGCCCCCTGTGCTCCTCTCCACGCGGTCACCTCACACCACACCAGCCTCTCAGACATTTGCTTCCATTCAGCATTCCCTCAGCAGCTGGTCTCTGAAATTCATATGATGGGGATTTAATGCCTTACATTTCCAACTACATATTTGAAAAGTCTTGGAAGTGCTCATGTGGACTTCAAGAAAAATACTTTGTAGCCAAAACCAATCTGCAAAGTGCACTAAATTTAAACATTGGGCGGGGGGTGTGCACGGGTGAGCTAAGTAGTGGCTTTTGCAATCTAAACAATAAGGTCATTCTCATCTACTACTGTCTCAATTGCAAACAAATGTATTTAATTCAACAAATGAGATCCTGTTTGTATTCTGGGGAAGGTACAGTGGTTTATCACAGTATGATTGCAATCATTAGGGAGAATGGCTAAGACACTGTCGCAGTTTAATATTGTGTTCACTTACTGTCTCTATATTTTATATACTACATGCCTTCTTTCTGTGCTGTTCTGGCACTGATAGAGATGTGTAATAGAAACACTAAAATGTACAAATGTGACAAAAAAAGAAATGAAATATTGGAGGCAGATATATGAAATCTTCTTAAAAGGAAAAGTGGAGGTGTTGCCCATAGCAACCAATCAGATTCTAGTTGTCATATCTAGTACATTCTAGAAAATGATAGCTAGAATCTGATTGGTTGCTATGGGCAACACCTACACTTTTCCTTTTTCGAAGGTTTGATAAGTCTACCCCTTTATGTCCTCCTACCCTCATCACTTATTTGTGACTTGCCAATAAATAACATTTTAGGAGGAAAAAGAAAAAGTTGTAATTAAAGGATTGGCCCACAAGTCATACTAGACTGAACTTTATATTGACATTACTGACATGTAAACCTATGACTTGTTTAGGTCACTGAATCTCTTGGCAACTGTGTTCCAACAATCACTCATATTTCAGTTGGCTAGTAATGTTACCAAATGGTCCTTAAAGAATCAGGCCCCTAGGGCCTGATTCATCAAGGATCTTAGCTTAAGAAACTTCGTATTTAAGTATCCTGGACAAAACCATGTTACAATGCAAGGGTTGCAAATTAGTATTTTGTTTTGGACATAAGTTAAATACTGACTGTTTTTTCATGTAGCACATAAATATCAACTTTCAATTTCAGTGTACAAATAAGCTATCAAGTATTTGTGTGCTACATGAAAAAACAGTCAGTATTTAACTTATGTGCAAAACAAAATACTAATTTGCACCCCATTGCATTGTAACATGGTTTTGTCCAGGAGACTTAAATAAGAAGTTTCTTAAGTTAAGATCCTTCATAATTCAGGTCCTAGAATCTGTTTGGTTGCTATAGGCAACATCTCCACTTTTTCAAACCCGCAGTTTTGTAAATATACCCCCCCTGTAAACCTATTTATGGACACTGCACGAAGCCTTTTAGAACCTGAAATGGTATATTTAGAGAATGATAGTTTGCAAAATAGCTAATGTATATACAATGTGAGAACTTTTACATATTTATTTGTTAATGTTACAAGATGTCTTAAATTATGCCAATGTTTCGTTTTTTTTTTTTCAATTGTCCTTTTAAGTGGCTTATGTTTTACTTATCATCATCATCACCATTTATTTATATAGCGCCACAGATTCCACAGCGCTGTACAGAGAACTCATTCACTTATATGATGTTTCCACTCTGATATACCACTGCGGCCATTTTACCTTCCGCACCTTTCCAGGGGTCAATCACGTGACTACTACTGTACAGATCATGTGACCTCAAATGATCATTTGCCTTTTCTTTTTGTTTAGGTAATCCGGGCATAGTTGGATTTTACAGGACATTCATGCAGTCACTTTACTCCGGTTTTAACGGACAGTATCCGGTCTGGGCCCTCAGCCATGCGGGCCACTGTTCACCGCCCACAGGGATGGACATGACCAACGGTATGATACCAATTTATAACTTCATTTTCTGAAGCGTTGCATACAAATGTTGAGACGTTTAAATATACATACACCTGTTTGAAAACTAAAGTAGTGTCCCCCGTTCCCAATACAAGGGAGCCCTCTGATACCATGCTCATGATCCATGTTTAGCAGCTGAATGTAGATCTTTTTAATGAATGTACAAATGCGCCACAGATTAGCTGCAACTGCTACTCAGCCAATGGGGAGAGAGCTAGTGTTCTAGAGTTATATGTTCTGTAGTAGTAGTAGTGAATTCTTTAGGTGTTAGAGGACTGGAACCTTGTCAGTAGTAACAAGGTTCGGACTTCACTATAAATCCGGTTAGGCTAGAGATAGTCACTGGGCTAGGCCACAGCATATGACATTTGTCAGTGCTTAGATGTCAGATCATTCCGATTGGTTTTACAAATCTGGGTAGATGTATTAAACCTTCTAAAAAATTGAAGTGGAGGTGTTGCACATAGCAACCAATTAGAATCTAGCTATCATTTTCTGAAATGTACTAGATAAATGATAGCTATTGTCTGATTGGTTGCTACCCCCACTTTTTCTTTTATTACAAGGTTTGATAAATCTATCCCTTAGTCATTTTTTATTGTTAAGTTGTCTTTTCAGGTTTTTGCTGTTTTTTTTAAAATAGAAAATACAACAAATCTGAAAACGGTTTTATTTTGTTTATTTTTACAATGTCTATGTGCTTAGTAAAATAGATGTTGTCCATATATGACTCGTGTGTTTTATAAAGATTATGTAACCCTACTACTGCTTGTTATGTGGCCATAGAACTCCTGTGACTTCTAATAGCCATATAAATTACAGTAGTTGATGATAATTTGTGTGTGTATAAGTTTGTATTAAGTTACCCTGTGTTTGTGAGTTTTACCAATGACTATATTCGGTTCTGTCATGTCCTCAGAATATAATTTTGTGTTGACGCACAGTAATTGTTTCCAAGCTTTGTGGTGCTGGTAACACACCTGGTGACACAGATTAATTGGTTTTTACACAAAAAGTTAAACTTTTGCAATGGCTCCAGCCCCATCCGCTATTACCGGCCCCCAAGTCGGGCCCTGGCTCAGGTACGTTGTACCCACTCCTCCCTTCTCTGCGCCTCTAAAGCCGGTTATCAGAGGACACCATAGTCTACTGGCAAACTGGTCAGCACTTATGTAGAGTAACACAATGGCCATCTGTCCCTAATTTCCAGCCATAGTCCTAGGGGTAAATGTATCAAGCTGAGAGTTTTCTGGCAGGTTTGAAAAACCAATCAGACTCTAGCTATCATTTATTTAGTACATTCTACAAAATGACAGCTAGAATCTGATTGGTTGCTATAGACAACATCTCCACTTTTCAAACCTGCCAGAAAACTCTCAGCTTGATACAATTACCACCTAGACTTTCAAGATTTGGAAATGTATGTTGATGCACATGTCCATATCCTTCAGTAATATCAGCCTCTTATATCTTGTACTGGATGCAATGGTCACTGTGCATTGCTAATACTTGGCCTGTACAAATTAATATGTATTGAAGATACATTTTTAAAAAACAATTTTAATTGTGTTATAACCCATTTCTGTAAATACGTCATGGTGGGAATATAGGTCAACCTGTCCAAAACAGAGCCTATCACCACACCCCTCCAACCTCTCCCACTCTAAACACAACCACCATTTTCTCCACTTCCTTGATGACGACATTGACTTCTCTCTCTGCATTACTCCTCACATAGAGTCTCTCGCCCAGTGCTGTGGATTTCAGATTTAGTTTAATTTGGCCTTTTCTTACTCAAGATGGAACAGAAACTGT